>NC_040021.1:15535182-15738006 GCF_000972845.2 Larimichthys crocea
TTTTTAATGTGACAAATACATACTGAATTCAGTGTTCTCGGAGTTGTAGGTTTTTTTTCTTTTTTACTTTTCAATTTTCAATATGCTGACTCGGATCAGCGTGTGTGGAATATGCAGTGGTAAATTAATTAAAGTCACTGTGGTGTTGTGCTGAGCGATTATCTTAAAGCTATCCACATCAGGATTAGCTAAAGCAGAACTAGAGTTATTATGATTCCAAAACAGGCTTAACTTGGAAATATTAAATGCATGGATTTGAAAGTGTGTTCTCGCTCATAGCATTCCATATTTCTAGGTAGTTCTAGGAGAAACTGAAGCTGGGATTACTGCAAATTATTAATGAGGTTGAAATTTATTCCAATCACTGTGGACTGAGTATGTGCAGGTAATTCTCTTAAATTAATATGCGCACTTCCATGGTGATGTAAGTAACCTTGGCACACGAGTACATGAGTCCATATGGGGCCTACATACAGTATGAATGATATCGACTCAAACATCTCATTTTAGAACGGCAGGAGCGTTCTGGAGACCGCTGTGCTTGTTTGCAGATGTATGCTCAGCAGCTACCTGACATTGTCTCTTTAACTTTGCTAAGGATGGCTTCCATTGAGATGTCTAACTGTTTCTAGTACGGCTCCAGCTCTCAGGAGACAGCAAAAAGAGGGGGGGGAGGTAGAAGAGAGGAAACGCGAGGTGAGCAGCAGCCGTGTGTCATAAGCGGAGGAAGGAAAGCTGCTCGCCCTCGTTCTTTCTCTCCCTCGTTATCGTATTTTAAAGAAGAGGAGCCCCGCCAGGAGCCCCATACATTATATCCCCCCACAGTTAATATAGGAACGGTGGATAGCTCATTAAGATTGATCATTCCTCGTCCACCTCCTCCATGCAGAACGTGGCAGCAGCTTCATTAATCACCGGTATTTCAAGATAAAGCTCAGTGGCGGCACAGTCGCAGGACCTGGAGCCTCACAGCCCGGCTCCTACATGCATAATCACAGATGCAGTGCAGCCAAGGAGCAGCCGCCCGGCTCTCTGCCACGCTAGCGGGGGCACTATCTCCACGCCTCCCTCCCTCCTTCATCCTCTCCTGAACCTATACTCTCCTCCTTCCTTCCTCCCCACCTGTCCTCTTCACTGCCATTGTCTGTCTGTTTCTTTCACTCGGCTCCACTCCCACTCCCAGTGTCATCCCTCCCATGCTGTTGTCTCTCAGCATCCTCTCCAGCCCCCCTCCCCCTTTCTGCTATCCTAACATCCACCTGCTTCCCCTACCCACTTATAGCCTCTGCTTTCTTCCCCTTTGTTTTCTGCCCCCCCATCTTCTGTATCTACTTGCCTCAACATCTCTGCCACCTGTTCTGTACTTCTCTAACTTTTCTCTACACTTCCATTAATCCATTGATGCTGGAGTTTTTAGCCATTTCTCTAATAGCCTTTTTTTTTTTGCCCCGTAATGCCTTGGTTAGCAAAATGGAAGTAGAAAATTTAAGAGACGAAAGGATTAAGGAGGAAAGAAAACAGCCCAGTCATGCCAGATTGCTCATTTGCCTCTGACAGCTGGATGCAAGTTGCAGATGGCTGTTTTCATCTGAAACGCCCAATCAGACTGTCTGTCAGTCTTTTTTGCCTTATTACCTGTGCAAAAAGTCTGCACTTTTTGTCCAGAACCTCAGCTAGTTGGTTAAGAATTGTAAGCACTTCATATTTTATGGGACGTCTTTTCATTTCAATCATCTGTAACGGTTTGTGATTAACTTGCAGACGCTCAAGGTCCCGTCTGTCAAAAATGTGATCAAAAGAAAAAGAGCTGAAAATAAAGGTTTCACTCTCATGCTTTCCCATTTCAGTTTAATTATATTTTCTATTCATTAAAAAAAAAAGAAAAAAAGAAAAAAAAAGAAAAAGAAAAATTGATTTCATTTTGCTTGCTTTGCTCAACATCAATTCTACAATTGAAAAAAGCTCAGCTAGAATAATGAATAAATGGTTGAAATAGTTGTCGTAAATTAATGAACAAATGGTCGACGTCCAGCTTCTTCCACTCCTTGAAACAATTACACATTTGACCAACTAAACCTAAACATTAGCTGTTCAACTGTATAAAAAACTATTGTAATATCCACTTTGATATAATTAATTATTAATTAGTATTAAATAACATCCAGTTTCAAATCAATTCCAAACAGATTTGGTGGTGCTGATGAAAGCACTGTATGTCAGACAAAAAAGTTTGGGAACCAATGTTTTATATGACTGAGATGGACTATTTATCTTGTTAGTAGTTCATAACAATGTTACATATTTTATAAGCCGTACAGTACTTTTGTAAATGTACTTTTTAAACAGTTGAGTGCACTAACTAATTTTTTAGCATTTTTCAGGAAAATTTAGAGCCCCATATGAATCAGGGTCCCATCCCAGTTTATAGACTACACATGCAGAGTAAATGTGTTACCTGGAAGTGTGATGAATTGTGACGCCGTGTTGCTCAGAGCTGTAGTATCATGCATTGAGTATTCGGGAGAGGTCTCTGGCTGGAACAGTGCCATTTACCTACATGAAACGTCCACTGCCCTCAGTTATGTGGGAGCAAATTGATTTGTGTGTAAAGTCATGTCAAAGTGAATGGAGGTTACACCTCAAATGGGTGTGAATCTCAAGCACTTCATGTCTATCTAATATGAAAGGATTAATTGCCACGAGTCAAATGTCGATGTGTTATTCCGCACATCAGCCATGAAATAGGCAGTAATGCATTATCAATGAGGCCGAGTGTAAACACGGCAGATGTTACCAGGAAGCGAGTCAATAGCGGATGTTTCTCTCTAATGAGAAGGCATAATTGCAACAGGGAGGGGATTCGGTATCCAAAACAGAAGCAGATGCGCCGCAACATCTCAGCAAAAAAAATCCAGAAGAAGTTCAGCAGTATTAGTTCACTAATGTTCGCGGTGTGCTCACTTATCTGAGTGGCTAGAGAAACTTTTTCCCTAAGTCAGAAACTTTTAAATGCACGCAGGGCATCTAATAAATACTAATGATAGGACGAGACATTATCCCCCACCCCACCCCACCCCAACTCATTATTCCACAGAGCAGAGCAACAGGCTTAGCATGTGAAGATATATAATTCTTCTGTGACTTAGACAAATGATAATGGCCTGACTTGCAATCAAGAGATCTTTGTAGGCTTGTGGTGCACTCTGTAAGCTTGACAGACTTAAAGTCTGCCTTAGCAGAGACATAGAGCAGGATGAGATGCAGAAAATAGCAATATCCCATTGCCCTATTAAGTTTACAGAATGTGTTTTGTTGCTAGAGGCTGCAGCTCTGAATTATAGTGTTGATTATTATCATAATTCTGTTCCAGTCATCATTGTACCCACACTTCTCTCTCTCGGATACTCTCATGTTTTCTCATGTAATGCAGCTTGCCGGAGTGCGGGATAAAAAGTATCGTAGGGGTGTTAAACTTTATATTACAACTTTACAAGGACACATCGGCGATGCATAAGCATTGGAGCATGTTGGACACAATCAGAATTTGTGGGGCAGTCCAGTCGTCTAATAGATTGTTTTCTATCCCCGGAGAGAGATGGAGAAAGAGAGAGGCAGATGGAAAGGAGGAGAGGGGAAGGAGGGAGGGGGGAATGAAAGAAAGCAGAAAGAAAAAGAAATCTGATGAAATGCAAAGATTACTTGCCTCACTCCACGGCAGGCTTTGGGAGCTCATCTCAGGTGTGCAGTCTGCTGAGAAGACTCCCACATACAACCTAACCCCAACACTAACCTTTATGCTTGGGCTGCTGTGACTTTCACAAAGTTACCCAGTAAACACACATTGTCTTCAGGGGGAAGTTGTGACATTTATCTTAAGCTGTTCTGGTGACATGGGACTTTTTTTTTTCTTGTTGTTGTTGTTGTTTTTCAGTGTGTGTAGTTGTGTTGCCCTGCTGTTTAGGGTCAACTTGAAAGAAATGTAGCCCACAGAGGAAAGTATCCCCCATGTGCAAAGCTTGTACGTAATATACACACAGCAAACCCATAAACACGACGGAGGTGTAAGGCAATCTGGGGAGCATAACAACATTCTCTCACACATACACTGGCATCTGTGCTCGACCACTGATACGTGCCTGGTTCCTGAATGTGAGGACTAGCAGAAGGCTTGGCACAGCTGATGCCTTTGGTTCCAGGCTGCTGTTGGAAGCGACAGAGGAGAAAGTAACTTTGAACTTTTAATTAGCGCTTAAGTAGAGTTTGCACTTTGTTTTATGTTATCTGTGCTTTAAATAGTCCAGAAATATTAACCAAAATAACCTCACAGACATTCTTAAAGGAGCAGGCACATAATTTCCATATTCATTTTCCATATTTGAGTATTCTCATTTACAGTTCAGGAGGAGTAGTTCAGCCAGAACTTTGAACTTCTGGTATATTTGTGGTCTCGCTGTAAAGTCACCCGGAGAGGATTGTGTAGTTTATATGCCAATATAACCTGCAGAGCTGGCACAGCTTCATTTCATCCTGCACAACGGCAGCAGTGGCTGGGGTCTGGGTCTTTTGTCCCACTCACAAACCTTTGATCACCCAAAGCACTCTTTGTCAGGTTGCACTTCTGAGTTGAAAAGCAGTGAAAACAACAAATTGTATACTCAAGTACCCTACATTTTATTTGACTTTTTTTTATATAGTGGCTATGTTAGAGACCTTGAGGTTCAGAGCTGCTTTGTGCTGTGTTGACAAATAAAATATTCACATTTATATCTGGAATTTTTAAGGTGTTGATTGTGGTGCTGACGAAGTGCAAAAACTGAAATGTTGAATAACAAAATATCGGACTTTTGGACCTGAGTTGCAGTCATTTGGCTTCATAAAAACTGGATTATTGCTGTTATGGCAGTAAAATGCTGTGCTGCCCTGCAGTACACCTCCTAATACCATGGCATGTTGACAGTGCCTCTCTAATCACTGGCTCAGGTCCCTACAACAACTATGTGACCTGTCATGGAGGTGCCCTTGCTCAGTCTGTGTAAACTAAATTATAAGAAAATGTCAAGCACAGCTCTAATAAGAATAATAGCTAAGTTTACTTTAGTGGTTTTTGTCGTGACCATTTTCTCTAGTCAGGTAAAAACTCTTTGGATGACAGACAGGCAACCTGATTGAGGGCCTTGAGACAAGTTTGATATTTATGAAGTTGACATGTTGTGGCTTAAGGTCAAATCTCATTCTGGGTGACTGCTTGGAACAGAAGTGATGCAACAAAACTGACAAACAGAAACCTGCTTTTGTACGTACTGTGAGCCACGCACGGTCGTGCTTGTGAGTAAGTGCGACACACTCAAAGTTGGTCACATGCACAACCGAATGCTCCAAAAGAACTTGTTCAGATGCTCAGTCAACCCTCTCAAGGTGAAGTACAAATGAAACATAGTTTGCGCAGATGTTCTCTGAAAGGTTGTATTCATACTGATGCACCAGACCTATGTCCAGATGATTCATTTCACTCTATTAGCCCTGTTTTTCCACTGGGGGTTTATAATGTGGGTTAGACAGAACTCTGGCCCTTGCAGTAATTTATATGAAATAGTAACTTAGCAATTTAATTAAAAAGGAAGATGGAGAAGTGTTGCACACCCACTCAGTTCAAATCAAATCCCCTCTAAGCATACAGTATGTTATCTAAACCAGCCAGTGACTCCACACGAGCACAACATTGTTATAAGGATTATTCTCTTATGACATTGTCTTGCCTAAAGTCGAGCGTGTGTGTGTGCGCATGTGTGATGTGTACGTGCTTGTGTATTTGTGTGTAGGTACACATGCGTGTGTGTTTTGTTTCTGCATATGCATGGCTGCACGTGTGTCTCTTTGCATCAGGGCTTGTGTGTTTTTGCACAATGACATTGTCATCTGTTATGGGGTGGATGAATTACTCAACCCCGAGCTCAGTTTGACAATGACGTCCTCCATAATGCTTTAGCTTGTTTGCTAATCTTTAATGGGGCCCAATACACGCTTACAATTTCATGTGACATACTGTTCAAAAAAACAAACTAAAATCCATATTGGCATCTTGCCTCTTTGACACTATGACAAATACGCCGGTCCACAAATTCAAGGCTTAAGCTTGGCTTGAGTGATAAAAAGGTATGCTTTTTTTTTTTTTTTAAAGCATGCAGGCCTGTTTTCTTTAAGCATTTTATCTCAGTTCCCAAAAGAAGTTCTTATTAAAACTAAGTTATTGGATTTTCTTTTTTTTTTATAAAGTTCCTCAGACCAACTTTATAATAATCAAAATAATTCTTGCATGGAAAAATAAATGGCACAGTAAGATGCTGGAATTTCAATAATAAGGCATTTAAGAATAATTGTGAATCATTAATAGATGATTAATCAGTGTGCTTATTTATCTAAATCCGTTCTTAGTTTTGGAATAATTCCTCATCATTTGTGTAGCCGTTTTGCTTCATTTGAGCCAGCAATTTGCACAATGCTCAGGGTGATAGAGGAAACAAATTGTCCAATCACAGACTGTTGCTATGGAACAGTTTGGCTAATGTCTCATGGAAATGTAAATATTTCTGTTGGCCACAGAAACAGTCCAGCAGCAACATTCAGATGTGACATGGAGAACGGTTGTTTACATTGAATACATTCAATTAGCAACCCACTACAAATAGTAGCACACCTCTGTATTTTGGCCTGTGAGATTCTCTTTGGTGGGAGATACTGTTGCTGCCCATTGTGTCATAAGCCAGTATTGCAATTGGCTGTCAATCGACCAATCATAGCCTTCATCCTCACTGCACACCTCTGTCTGCTTGCAGTGGGGGAAGAATAACAAAAGCAACTTATTATCATAGCTCATTAAACAAATTAATTTATAATTAATAGTTAATTCCGCGTTCATCACATCTCATTAATCTTATTTCTCCACTCACTTTATTTTGTGAACTAATTTTTCTGTTTTTTTTACTGTTCCGATTTCTACAGAGCAACAGAAAACAGAATGAATTGAGAATATTTTTTCTGAACAAACCAACCTAACAAATTGACATTAAGATGCCTTCAAAGTCCAGTTGGAAACGTCAGATTGTTTAGTTCACTTGGCATGAATCATATGACAGCAGGATAGAGTTATGTTTTTCATGTGTTTTTCTGTTTAATGTTAAACATTCTTGACATAGACTAGACTACAGACTATATATATGTTGAGACTATATCTATGCTGAGAATCTTCTGTGTGTCTTGTGAGAAGCAGCATGGTGGGTGTGATGTGTCAGTGGGTCATCTGTGGTGTGTCAAATTTCTTAATTTTGGATTCTAAGTTAGTTGGTATGCACCTTTCTTTATGTGAAGCTGTCATCGCCTCAGTCTGTTTGCGTAGAATAGTGGGAAAATATTGGTGTGCTATGATAAACTGGGGTTAAATGTTGGTCAGCTTCACAGACTAAACAGGTGGCGACCATTACATTTGCCCTCAGCTATTTTCCATCAACATGTTTCCATTTGTGTGTCTCTAAACGCTTGAATGGGTGTTTTATTTTGGTGTTGTTTGATGGAAAAATTACAAGCACGGTATGTTAATACAGTTGGTCAGGATTGTCACATTAGCAGGTTGGCACCATATTGACTTTCACATTCCCACAAGTCCAAAAAACAGGTTTAAAACATCCAAGTGAGGAGTGCTGCACTGGTAAAGACGTGTTAGAAAACTATAAAGGGACCACACGCACACACATGCATGCACGCACTCACACACACACACACACACACACACCAATGCACACACGCACACCCTCACACAAGCATACTGTACGTTCGCACAAAGAAAGAAAAATAGGTTTCCAGGAATATAAATCTATACAAATCCTTAATGATGTGTCATTGGATCTTGCTAGCTTTGTCAAGTCCCCGTAATTACACCTATTACTTTCATGCTTTTTTGGTTCCTGTAAGTCGATTTAGCTTTCCCGTCACGTTACCTGACCGGGTGACAAGCATCAGCACAACCAGAATTACCTCTGTACACCCTAATTAAGACTTGTCTTTAGTGAAAAGCCATGATGTAATAAAGACCTATGAGTGGCTCTGATTCTCTTGGAACATTTTAATTGGAAGTGAAAAGAGGCATCATGACTTGATTTGTTTTTCTTTGTTGTTTTTGTTTATTTTGTTGTTGAGTTTAAAATGTTTCCAACTTAACACTCATCCATTTTGGAACAGAAGTCATGTCCCAGTTATTCTTCTCTGGTGGAGTTATTCCTGTGATGCATCTTTTGCAGTTTAGACTCGCTCTCCATTGATTGTAAAGAAATGATGGATGTGCAGGATTTACTCTTTTATTTTTGTCATTTACCCGGCTGAGAAAAATATCTGGCAAAACATAAGCAATAGTTGCAAAATTTAATAGGACACATTTAATTAAAAGTTCCGCTTTAGCTCAAATACTCCGGAGACCAGTTTTGGGGTTATTTTATATGTTTACAATAAAATAAAATGAAGTACATGCACTATTCCTCTGAAATAAAAGCTATTTTAAATGTTTTGACAGCAACAATATTACACACAGTGAGCAAATTCCCAAACACACATGATTATATTTTAATTAGCTGGAATACAAGTATTTCTGAAACACAATCTGAAATGCAAAAAGTTGCAATTGTCTGATCTTCTTTAATTTTTAATTTTAACCAACTACAGCAGTAAAAACATCATTTACTGTAAATGGAAAGTTGGCCAAATTCACCAAATAGCAAAAAAAGAGCAGCTCCTTTCAAAAATGTAACTTGTTTATTGATGTTAGCATCATATGCAATTGCTGAATTATTTTAATATCTAAGTAGCACAGACAGGTTAAGGCTCAGTGCAATTTTTTAGGCAACCATTTTCCAAAAAAAACCTCCTCGTCCTCTCTAAAATTTTGTTAGTTTTAGGAGCAGTAACTCTCCTACAGTAAATCTATTTTTTTTTTCTTGTGAGCTGCATGAGCCAGGAAGGAGATTCTTTGAGCTGTAATGTCATAACTGCAGCACTGAATGTAAATGTTAACCTCCTGTGAACTGTAAGCAGCAAGACTTGTAACCTACAGTACATGCATACAGTACATATTTCTACTTTCTGTCTTCAGAAGACATTTATTGGCTACTTTTACCATTTCGCTATACATTTGAAGAGTCTGCTGCAATTTCTATTTTTCACTTTTGACCAAATGTTGCAGCACCTGAAGGAAGGAAGAGACAGGATGGCGTTCTCGTTTGCTAGCCACAAGAGTATCCTCTTGTTAAAACCTCTTTGAGCAAGTATGACCGCTCGCCACCTACTGTCCCCCCCTGCCTGACTAATGAGGAAGCCTCTGCACCAGCCGGTGACTAGTGGATTTGTCCGGCTTCTCACTATATACAAACACAAAGAACAAGGGATCTTTGCATGACATCCTGTCACAGTGTTGCAGCAGGCCAACGGATGCTCCCAGGGCTCTGTTTGTTTATGTTCCTCCTCCTCTGAGCCTGTATTCTATTTGCCTCGACTTTGTTCCACTAGTGCCAATTGTTTGCACACGTGTGTGTATGTGTGTGTGTATAAACACATCTGACCCCCGATCCAGAGGGTATATGTAGAGGTTTGAATGTGCAGTGCAGAGCAGAGCAGAGCTGTCCTTTTTTTCGTGCATGCCTATTGGAGAAGGCAACAAAGGCCGAGGTGGCGTCTTTGAGGGGCACAAGTTCCTCACTCTCTCTTTCCCCTTTTCTTTTTCTCTGTCATAGTGTCCCCCCCCCAGCTCAGTCCAAGCTCTTTGACAGCAGTGCTGAAGCTAAAGCAGCTCAGCTCAGCAGATTCGAGCAGGGGAGAAATAAAGCGTCCTCATCATGGACTATTCTGTAAGGCTATATGGTGCCACCTCTTTCTTACAGACTGAAATCAGGACAGTTGGAGACTCGAGGGGTCTCGAGGATTTCTGATGCCTTGCATGAGCTGGTTTGCTGGGAGTAGGCACAAACTATTGAGACGTCTCCAGAAATGAATGTGGCGGTGATTGTTAGAGGTATGTTTCAGAGACTGTTTGGAATAATTGCGCCCTCTTCATGACACACATTGGGTAACACACTGAGATCTGAGGCTTTTATCTCCGTAAAGCATCATTTGTTCAGAAGATGGCATCTAGATGAGTGGCCTGATAGTGTTCGTGACATTTTGTACCTGTTAAAGCCTGACATTTAGCAAGCACAGCTTT
This sequence comes from Larimichthys crocea, assembly GCF_000972845.2. Classification (NCBI taxonomy): domain Eukaryota; kingdom Metazoa; phylum Chordata; class Actinopteri; family Sciaenidae; genus Larimichthys; species Larimichthys crocea. Next base: position 15,545,423 of record NC_040021.1, read on the forward strand.
TGAAATGAACTGACCTGAGATGAAGAATGTGGCGTTAAAAATGAAATGTTCTTTTTTGAAAAGCGGTTGCCTCCTTGCTTCCTTTTGTGCTAACAAATAGGTCAAAATTAATATCAGTGTGGTTTTACAGTGTACTACAGTTGGAATATTGTGAGAAAAATTGTGTAAAATATGAGAAAAGACATAATAAAATAAAGAAAACGCATTTTTAAAATATTAGATTTTTTTTAAGTATTGATTGTATCAAATATGAATTATAGCAACAAAAAAGACTTATAACACTTGGGAGTTAATTAGAAAACTATATATGCTTTTATTATCATTTTTAAACTTTGAATGTTGCATATGCTTATTATTTATATTTAATTACCAGGGGTTTAGTCAGTAACATTTAAAAAAAAAATCTAAAATGTTCAGTAATTTAACGTTAAAATATTTCCAGAAGAAGAAAAAAAACTTTCTCACAAAACTTCTTAGAAAATTACATTTTGGTTCATTTTATTCTTACAAGCAAATTTAATAAATGACTTTAGTTAGGCCTGGTGAACGCAGAGGAGACATGTTGAAGTGAGCTTTTTATTTTTGCTGGTAAGAAGAAAAATGTTCTTTGAAGTAATACTAAAATATAATATAAAGACATAAAAATACATTTTCTTTGTCACTATAGTGGTCTGAGAAAACGTAAAAATTTAACTTAATTGTATTCAGATATCTTTTTATTTTCCATAAAGTTGCTCTCCTATTTGTCCTGGATTACAAAGATAACTTTGTAGCTTAACAAAATGCATACTAATACAATTCTAAAAGAATTGAATCCCAAAGAAACATGTAAATATACAGTTTAGTATGTCATGTATAGTATATAACTAATTTGCAAAAATATGCATTTCTGTTAATTAATTAAATACTGTATGTTTTTTGTTGTCTTATTCTGACTAAACATTTCCCCAAAGTTTAAAAATATGTACAAAAAGTCCATAAGTGTGCATTTATATTTAAACTGCTCTTTTTTTTATTGGATTTTTGCTCTTTTAACAAGCTCATTCACAAAAGCCCATTATACCAGCTCAAGAAATGTTTTATTTCATCATTTCTAAACTATGAAACAGAAATAAAAGGCTTAAAAATGTATTCTTTAAGGAGATTTTGTGCAAATGTCTCCTTGGCATCAGAGCTGAAATTTGAGGTTTTTTTTTCTCTTCTTCCTTCCATTAGTTTTGACCTGAGGTTGCAATAGAGAAAATACACGATCCAACAGCTTGTGCTGATAGTGAACTTTTGACCATCTCTCTGCCTGCATGCTGTATGTGGGTGTGTTGAATGTGTGCAATCAGAAACAGGGAAAGTGTTTGCCTTATTAAAGTCAACAGGGGAAATGCAGCCTCCAAATATCCATCTCTCTGCTGCTCAGATCTACATTGTTTTGGATTCTGTGACAAAAACAAGTGAACCCTAATTGACATCAGATCATTTATTCATCCCAATTCTCTTTCTTATGATCAGTGTTTCCCTTCACATGGGACTATCTCTCATAAATCTTCCTGATATTATCATATAGTGTTTTGCTGTGGGGTCTCTGCAGGGAAATACATTTTGGCAGAGCCTACCACTGCTTGGAAAGAGTTCTTTTGTGTGCATTTGCTCTGAATCATGCTCTTGGTCCACTCTTCTTATTCTGTTGCAAGTTCCTGTTTGAAATGGAATTTCTCAAACGTCCATACTTATCTAAAGCCTTTTGTACGAAAAAGGACGTTTTTTATCAGACTTTCTCAGTCCATTCTGCTCCAGTCCTGCTACTGTACTACTGCTGCTGCTACCTTCAAATACGCTTAGAGAATGTCAGTTAACACACTGATCATTGAAAGTGTTCCATTTTTTAAAATTATTATTATTTATTTATGTTTATTTTCAGAATTTTGATCATGGTGGCATCAATTGGCATGAAATACAAATATATTTAGAATAATTGTAAATGTAATTGAAATAGGAAATGTATGTTTCTTTTTAACATTTCATATTTTTGGGTTATCAAAAGAACATTTTGAAATAAATACAGAAAAATCTTATATTATTGAAAATTAATCTGGAAAAAAAAATCATTTTTGTCAATCTGAAATTATTGTTAAGGAATTTGTCCTGCTCTAACAACAGAAGTACTTAGAAATATTAATAAAACTTTATAGGTCTATCACTTAGTCGGTTTGAAGATTAAAGGTAATTTCATTGTACTTTATGCATGGTGTTGAAAATAATCACTGCTTTTAGGAAAATAATGTGTTATAATTTGGACTTCTTCAAGCTCAGGAAAACCCATTATGACTGAACTGAATATTGAATTATTGATCGGCTAGCATGGATTATTCTGGATAATTTGGTAGAAATTGATTGTTGAAAGTTTAAAAGAGAACAAAAAGGTCAACGTGAACACATCATTGTCCTTTCTGCTGCGCGACATAGAATTTCAGCCAACTGGAAGATATGTGGACGATTACATGTTTACTTGCGCTTTTAGACACGATTTATGAGAACAAATAGGCAGGAAAACAAGAGTGTTAAGAACAATTCATTGTCAAATTGTCAAAAAGTAATTTAGCTATATTTAGTGTGTATTAAGAACTTGACTTGGTGAACAACCTTCTCTAACATATCCTCTTGCTCTTTTAAAAATAATGTAAAATAATAAATAATTCAATAATTTACAATTTTCAGCAAATTTGCAATTTAATTGCCCTGCCTAATAAATACATGACTTGCTTTCTTATTAAAAATAATGCCGTGGAAATTCAAAATTCTGAAGGTATATATAAATTATATAAATACATATAAATTTAGGAGCTACGTATCTGAAAACTCAGTCTAGTGTAACTAGAAATTAATATTTATTGTTGTTGAATTTTATATTTAAGAAAGATTTCAGACACTGTCAGCAAGGAAAATAATAAATTTGAAATCTAAATTAAAAAAACTTGCTTCAATGCATTGTTCTGTAATATAGAAATATTTATACAATTATTGTTTTTGTTAACTGGCTTAAACTGGATTTTGCAATGAACTCATGAAGATGTATCTCTAAATGCTAATTTTGGTGTCAACACAAAATGGTGGGTCTACGGAGGTGCGTGTACAATACAAGAACTCTAAGATGGCTTCAAGTTAGGCAACCAATGGCGTGCTGCGTCACCCCTTTACTGCAGCCTATCTCAGCCCAGGAAACAACTTACTGCACCTTTATAGTAGGGAGGCATGGTGCACGCTGATAGGTTACTGGAAAGCACACCCGAGGACACCATTGGCCACAGCGCTCTGAGATGTTTGACAGTGGTGTAGAGTTACTAGGCTAAACATCAGAGCTGGCGCTGTTTTCGTACCCCTTGTGCAATGCATCAACCAATCATAAAGAGCCAGCTCAGGGTCTTGTTATTATTGTGAACAGCTTAGGGGAAGGAATCTAAGCTAGCACATTTCATCACTGTTGGCAGCCTATGATATACTCCACTACTGTAACACAGTATAACACTATGAGAATGTCTGAGTACACCCCACAAAACAAACCATACCACTGTTTTATCCATCTGATCTCTCACCAAGAGAGTTTCCCTTTGAGAATATTGAGACGTTTGGTGTTTCAAAGCTGCCATGGTCCCATTGAACAAAGCTGTGCCTCACCACGCTCCATGCCAAACCTGAGAAAGGGAATGCCATGTGCCATTTCATGGTCCCCAGTGCTGATGAAGTGTTTTGCGGAGCTAACCAGTCCACCCCCCAGAAAAGCCATAATTAGCTTTTCCATCACGCATTCAGGTGTATCTGCACGGCTCCGAGGGAGGCAGCCATTGTTTGCTGACAAGTGGAGTTCTCAGTCTCCCCCTCTCCCTTTCTTTATTCTTGGGGCAAATGGATGGTATGTGGTGTGGCTGATTGGAGGTGAGAGCCATATCGGTTGCTGGAGATTCACTAATGCAAACTCAAAACTACTGTGTATTCACTATTCACAGTCCGTGCTCGCACAGTAATCAGATAGCTTGCCAACTGACAAGCAGCAGTGGAGTGGAATGTGGAGAGTGGAGAGGAGATGGATGAAAGACAAGGAAATGCCAGCCTTTGTGTTTGCATGTGCATGTATATGGATCACTCTAACCGTGCAGCTGTGCATCTAGTCAACGTACAACAGACATATTGTCAAAAATTGGATCTATTACCCCCCCCTCAAACTTATTTGGTATTCAGCATGTTTAATATCCAGGTCATTTTCTTTATGGCCATTAATCCCTTGATGCGATAAGTCTGAAGGATGTGCTGCTCACAGAAAAAGGCTTTTACCAAAGCACGCCTCTGAATTGCACCTTATTTGTCATGTGTCTTTATACTGTATAATTTCATCTACCGAATTAATTCAGAGCTGAGCTCCCAGTGTCAGTCAGAAGAATGGAAGGAACTAAATGAGTGGATATTTCAGCCAAATAGTGGGACGAGTCATTCCAGGTTAATTAAATCCCTGCTTTGTGTCTGCCGTGAACACAGTCCACTTTTGGGATGATAAAGACAAACTCCTTCAAGTCTGATTAGTTTCCCACATTTTATGGCTAAATGGCTGCGTATAGCACATATTCATTCATACACACACATACACACACACGGACACCTCGCTTGTTACATATGACAATACTGACCACAAATGAATCTTTGCATTGACACTGAAGGTAGAGTCCAGACAAGTTTCAAGAAAAGTAACCCTCTCTGCTGATCAAAGGAGGATTTGCCACTGTTTCTTATCTAAATCACCTTGTATCTTATATTTATCTTTCCCCGGCATAGAATACGTGCCTTTATTCCACAGAGACTGCACTTTGTGCCAAATAGGTGTTTACTATGGATCACAGCCTGCAGTCTCAGTGAAATGCTCTGTTAATTCTAAGACGACAGTAAGGGACCTGGCTCCCTCTATAATCGTAATGCTCCACATTATCATGTCTGTGGCTTACTATTTGAATCTCTTAGTGTTCTCTTTTAGCGCCATTCTCGATAGGAGATTAACCGAGCCGCAGTGTTGGTTATCCCTCCTAAGGCTGTAGAATAAGTTGCTGTTCTCCTGCTGATTTTCACTCTCAGCATCCCCTCATGGTGCCTCATTAAGACACGGAGAAACAAGTGCCAACGACCCAGCGCTACAGTAAGGCCATGCCCAACATGGTGCTGCTACACCGTATTGTACAACTCATTGTGTACTATGGCCTTCAACAGCACATTGGTTTGCTTCGAGCATGTTTTCTCAGATTGTGTCTCGTCCCTGTTTTTTTTTTTTTTTTTTTTTTTTTTTTTTTAGTTCTTTCCAGAGAGGAAGACAAGGGTGGGGGTGCATTTTCCTAAGAGAGGGAGAGCGAGAGAGAGAGAAGCTGGAGTTGGAATTTGGGGATAAGCAATTGTTTTCTCATTGAGTGACATTTGAAGGTCAACTCTCAACCGAGCGGGGCAAGCCAAAGAATTTTATTTCAATATGAATAATGCATTGACAGTGTCTGTTTTCAGCTCACACTTCTTTTAGACTCTTTTTTTTTTTTTAATATCTCATTCAGCTTCTCTTCATTGAAGTCCTAGTGCTGCAGTGTAAATTTACAGAGGTCAAATACAGCTATACAAGCGTCTTTTCTCATAATAATGATAGGGTTTTGATCTCATCTATGTTATCCACTAGCATGCTTTGCATACTGTATATCCCTGGCACAGTATAGAATATGAAAGCTAATCTCTTTTTTTTTTACATGTGCCCCTTTCTGCTACATATTTTATACACATGTCATTTTGCCTTTGCTGAAATGTTTGATCAAATGTGTACATGTCACTTCTTCATTATCATATAATGAACATTGTTCCTTAAGACTTGCCAGCAATATTGTGTTCCACAATCTGCACTTTTCAACATTTTTGTTCAGTTTTTTTTGTTGTCATGCTATTGTTGCTCATGTATGTATGGAAGAGAGGAAATTCTAAACCCAAATGTGGCATTGTCTGTTTCTTTTTCTTGTTCTACAGAGATGTTGAAGGAGTTGAACCAACAGCGCAGAGCGAAAGAGTTTACAGACCTGAAAATTATTGTTGAAGGCAAAGAGTTTGAAGTCCACCAAAATGTTCTAGCTTCCTGCAGCTTGTATTTCAAGGACCTGGTGAAAAGGTTTGCCTTCGCTTCCCCTCCCACCAGCTGTTGATCCAATCTGTTCTTTTCATAGGGCGCATTTGTGTCGCTTTTTTTTTTTTCCCTTCCCCTCTCTCTCTTGCAGGTGTGTGAAGACTTTGGTTCCTAACACAGGGCCAGCAGCCATTCCTTCCTCTTCCCGCTCAAATGAATGTATCTGAAACTGGAGAAAAAAGGTCAACCCTCGTCATTACCTTTCCTCCCCATGTAGGGCAATTTAACCACATTTCCATTTTAATGAGCAGTGAAAATGTTCCATGACTGGGGATGTTTTAAAACTCACCAAAGGGCCAAAACAAAAGAATCATACATTCTACACTTTGGGTGGTAATTCGCCAAAGCCCCGCTGTCTTCTGTGGGCAGAGGGATTTTTGTCTCCCAAGCTGCTATATTTTTCTGTTGCTAACTCTTGAGTTTTTGCTGCAAAACAGCCTTTTCATATGCTAATAAATCATGGTTAGTCTAATAAAAAAAGACATTTCAGAGTCATAAACAAAGGACAAAACAAAAGCACATCTAAGACATCTTACTGAACCACCACTTTCACAGGTTAACACCATCCTACACTAATGTATTCATTTGATATAGATCTAAGTATTCCCCTAGTATTCTGCCCTTCATGCACATATTTTTTGGTCTTTACGGGCTGTTTTGTTTCCGTGGTTTACCTGTCTGCATACAAGTGTGTGTGTGGGTGTGTGTGTATGTGTATGTGTGTATGTGTCAGCTACAGACCTTTTTAGTGTCTCTAGATGTGTATGCATATGCATATGACTGGGAGTATAACTGTATACAGTCTGATAGCGCAAGTATGTCTTTTTTTTTTTTTTTATCTGCCTTGTTTTCCGGGGAGGGAATACCATAATTCCCTAATGTCCTCATCCCTACTTCAAATCCTTGCAGGTGTTTTCATCATGATTGAGAGTCCCCTGGACCCAAAGTTGTTTTGCCGCCTTGGTGTTGTGTGCGTGTGTGTGTGTAAGAGAGAGTAAGTGTGTGCATGTGAGTATGTGTTTGTTCTCGCTTGCATGGCAAGGGATGAAGTGCTGAGCAAAGACAAAGACAAACAGAAAGACACACACAGTCTCTAGCCGTAGCTGGAATGCCTTAGGGGAGTTTGCCATTTTGCCCTGGAGCCATGCTGCCTCCACTGCAAGCTCATCAGAGAGCGGAGAGCTGCTTATCAGCTACCGCGGCCTCCTCATTCGCCGCTGATACATTTGTTCCTCCTGAATGGAAAACGGAGTGAGAAAGACAAGAGAGAGAACAGAGTCAGAAAAGCCACAGAGCCAACGTCTGGACCGCTCATCTCCATGACAGCTAGACTCGTACACACCACATGAATAAAAAAGAGACACAGAGTCTTCCTTTGACCTTGACAATAGCAGAGAAGCTTCCTGAGAGACTGGAGTGACTTTGGAGAGAACTGAAGCCCCCATGCTGGCCAACCTGTCTATCAGATTGTCTTGCCTGTGCCTCCTTTTCGGGACAAAGCCGGATCATTTATGCGTAAAGATGGGGCCCCTGAAATACAACGGGGCTCCCAGAGGAGCACGCTGAATTTCATCAAGCTCATCCTCATGGCTGCTGCTGCCTATGTTGTCTGATTTTTGTTCTTGTTCAATTTGACAGTTTAATAGAGCAATTTCTCATTAATTGGTTAATTAATTGTAAAACTACTTTGATTTATTTTCAGAACGCTGTCATTTTTCATGAAATTATGTGTAAAATAGAAATCTTCTAATTTGACTTCACACTAGAGAGTAATGAATTTGTTATATTAATTATTCATTTTGTAAGACGTCTCTGGTTCAATGTAATGAAGTCATTATCATCAGTGTTATGTTAACACGACACCATCAACAGTGACTGTTGATATTATAAGGCATGTGGCGCGTCGACTTCATGGAAATGAGACAAGGACAGTTGACAAGAGAAAGGCAGAAAGGGAGCGAAAACAAATGAATAAAAGTCAGATCAGGCAGAGAGTATAAAGCGAGGAGGAGGATGAGACCATTTTAGTGATAGCTGTGAGGTGTTTGCAGCCAGGCAGAGTGTCATGAGCTCAGTCAGAGAAGAGCAAAGAGAGCCAAAGGCCTGTCTGTCACTATGTTACGGCCTCCCATGTGCAGCTCAGGTCACTCTTTCAGTGCAGCTGAAATTATGCTGAGGCTACACGTGGCTCACTACTGTCTACAGCTTTATGAGGTCAAATAAGAGAGAGAGACTTCATCTCCTTACATGCTCCGTATCTCGTCCTCCCTCGCATTCACTGCCATTCAAACCCCCCCGTCACCTTGCTATAAACCACCACGATGTCTGCGTACATTATGTGCTCGAATTCAGGAAAACGTGTGTGTGCAAATGTACTTGATGTGAAGCGTGTGCACGTGTTTTACTGCATGCATGCTTTACTGTGTGTGCGCGTAGGATGCAAGGACATAATTCTCGTGTTATCCAGGCAGGCTGCCATTAGTCTGAGAGAAAGTAGAGATGTAATACTGGAGGTTGAGAGAGTGCTCATCACACTTATTTTCCCTGGTCTACCCACACACACGCGCACACACACACAAACACACTCACCAAGCCAATGACTCACTGAGGAAATTGAAGGCTTAATTGGCAAAAAGCCGATGTTTAGCAGCAATGAATGGCGATGTAATTATAAAGATTTGTTTGATAAACGTCAACATTTTCTTATTGGGATATATACTTCAACATTAGATGTGGGTTCTTAAAATGATATTTTTATCCAGCAATTTTCAAATCTTTTCAAACTCTCAGTTTTCAAACAAAGATACATGTCCCCCTCTTTTCAGTGTGCTCCACTGCCGCCCACCCTCACCTCAAGTATTACTTCAATCTATGTTCATTCGATCTGCCATCTTACCCCATGATACCTGAAGGATGTAATGCTGCTCCAAAATGTATGTGCACGTCCGCCCTCGCCCCCACCCAAAAACCTATTACCCTACCCTTTAAAGGGCCAATGCACTGTGCAGAGAGACAGATCATCTCCGGTAATTCCATTTTACCCCTCAGGATTTTCCAATAAGTGTGCTCTGCAGGCATTTAATTTATGGCCACTGCATCTCTGCACCACAGTAATGTAAAAAGCTCCAGAATCTTTGAGCAGTTCTGACACATGCTTTCATGCCATTTGTTTCTCCCCCCGTCATCTCTCTTGTCGACCCATGAGGTTTTCTATGCTTGTGAGTCAGACAGCGTCATGACTATGAGATGAGTAGAGAGCTACGTTAAAGCCCTTTACCGTGTCGGCCCAGTGTGAACACTGCAGCTGAGCCCTGAGTGCACTGTTCAGCCCTCAGCTGCTTCATTCAGCCTGAGGGGAAGACAGGACACTGTAATACTCCTCTCAGATTTAAATTAGCATCATTGTTCTGAGTGGCTACCCAAATCATATTGTCTTGCTAAGCCATATCTAACCATGCGGATAGTTTGGAGATACCTGTGCTACTCTCATACAATGGAAGTGATGGCACCTTTGTTTGTAGTTACTGCTCACAGCACTGCACAGTGATAACAGTAGTGGTTCCTTTTCAGTCACAATGGGCCTCATGCAAGAGTGTTGCATGAGTGATCAATTGCTGATCTCAGCCTCATGAAGGCCACCTGTTCATGAGTAAGTGCTTGTTTTTTTTGGATTTGATATTAGTGCTCCCAAATTTCCATTTATGCATCTCTGTTGTCCTTTATTTGTGGCCAGTTTTATACACAAAGATGTCACCCTTGAGTAAGTTTCACTCCATAGCACTTCAAATCCTTTGAATTTTGAACACCAGTTGTGGTATAAGGGGAAGAAATCTGACATTTTTTAATACAGATGGCAACATAGTGTCATAAAATCATATTCACCACAGAATACCCTCACAACATAGGGTTTTCATAGGGACTATAGCTTTGGTACAAAGTAGTTTTAATGAAAACTGATTCCGGTGAGGTTTGTGGATTACACAAGTAAGCGGGACATTATTTGTGGAAGTAGATGTTGTTGTGGTATGATACTGTGAGCACCATAAATGAAATTGGATTGACCTCTATTGTATTTGGGTGAAGACAAGAATCTCCAAAATAGATTTCTCCATACCCGAGCAAAATGAAAACTTTCTGCACAGCTAGAGCTCACTAAAGCTGGCTTAGAAAAATACCATTTATTTCATTTTGATGAACTGACCCTCTAATTGTGAAGCTTCAAGCCTTCCAATAGCAGAAGTCTTAAAACAGCAATTCTAAGTAAAGTATTTGTATCAAGAGTTCTGTCAATCCAATGTCCACGTTCAGTTTTTCCTCTCATGCTGATGGCCCATGTTCACACTTGGATGGAGGTTAGGGCTTTTAAACTCTCCACCTGTCACCCTGTCCTTTTTGTCCTTTAAAGTGTCTGACACAAACTGGACTTGTTCCTGCCAGATAGGCTTGAAGTCTCACATATTCTGGAAGGAATACCTTGGCCTCAATAGCACAAAACAAACACAAGCAAAACATGAATCCCAGCGCTGATAAAGCAACCACATTATGTTTGTTTATTTTTATAATTTATTCCTGATTTATGTTGTGACATGTAAATGTAAGCCATTTTAGCCCAGATAGTGCAGGCTTTGCATCTGAATAAGTCTCTACCTTAACATATCTTGGTAGTGTATGTACCTCCACAGAATAGATGGTCTTGTAAGAACAAGCTAAATGTATTCCGTGTAAAATGGGCTTTTTTTAGGTTGACGGATGTATTAGGAAGTGTGTGTGCGTGTGTGTTACAGCCCCCCCCCCCCCCCCTCCTCTCCGCCTCTGCTCACCACCATTTTGACAGTCTCTGCTGATTTTAAGACTTCTTCTTGAATAAGTGGTGCATTTTTCACAAACAAATTTCTTTGCCTGAGTGTGCCCATCTTTTTTCCCCTCCTAGCCCGATCTCTCCTCCTCTGTCTTTCCTGTCCTCCCTGCCTCCCTCTGTCACTATTTAAATTCAAGTCTGCAATCAGACGCAGCATAAATATCCACCTCTTTTAGAAGCTCCGGAAAAGTCATTTCCATAACATAAGTGCTCAGACAAAACAAACTGCCACTCGAGCTGGTTCCTATTGCACTAATTGAGCAGGTTGATGAGCATGCTCTTCTTTTTATTTTTAGCTCTTTTTTCCCCCCCCTCTTTTCTTCCCCACCTCCCTCCATCACTTTAACCCTGAACGACACTCCCCTTCCCTCCTTTCTGTCTTACTACCTGCCCCCACTGCAGGGCTTTGTGCGGAAAAAGGGCAATAACACTATGTGGCTTTTTGCTTTGCAGGAGGAAAAAGAGTAACTACCTTGGTTTTTCCAGCCAATGTCCATCCAGAGACAAATGCCATTGTCTTTTATTTTATTTTTGGATGTCCTTCTCCCCTCTCACCTCCTGAGTGCGCTTTAAATGACGACTAATGTCTCAGTTCATACACTACAGGCTACTGATGATTATTGCAGCGGGGACTCTGTTTAGCTGTGATGGTGGATTTTTTTCGGGGGTGGGCGGGGATATCTCTTATTTAAAAGACCAAGGCACAGTCATGGAACAACCCAACCCCTCCCTCAGAAGGATGGCTGCTGGCTCCCTGTGGAAGAACCGTCTCGCCCTGCCTCCCTTCCTTTTTACTTCCTCCTCATCGACCCCCTCCCCACCCGGCCTGCCTGCCCCCTCAAACCTCTCCTCTCTCATCTTCACTCTAACCATTTCGTCTACCTGTCTCATCTTGTTTGTTTTGCTGTCTATGTCTCACTAAATGCTGACTGTTTGTCATGATTTCTAATCCAACAAACTGGTTCCAACAGAAAAGGAAAAGAGGCACACACACAAAGCGAGAATCAGACAGAACGTTATTATTGTGCTACCATGAATGACAGAAGCAAACAGCCTCCATCCATCTCAATGTAGCCTACTTTTCATATTGTTGATGTCCATAGCCGCAGGAAGAGAGACATAGTAGTGGGAGCACACGTTCTGTGGGGCTTTGATTCCATTTATTTTGCCCTTGAGTGGATTATTGTTTCACATGGGACATTAAACACGGGTGGCGAGGTGTTATTTAACTCTCTCATACCTCCCCTGGGGGATCCTGCATGTGAACTAATCTCTGCCATTTGATCCCGGTGAAGTCACAACGTGGCCCAGTTCTGAAAGCAGCCCTGCACTCCCCACACATCTCAAGCTCTGCATTACGAAGGGATATCATATTCTATTTAATTTGCTCATCCAAGCACTCCCTGGCACCTCTTACACCATGCCAGTACGAGTGGATACTCTTTAATATCCAGCACACACACGGCAGCGGTGTAGGCTCACGAACAGCAAGAGCTTTCCAGTACAACGTGCTTTAACCAGCGTCCTTTACATTGTGTCATCTGTCAGTGTATGACCTGTGCTGTCACTTTCTTTCTCTCTGTTTTCTGTCTGATAGCTCATATGTACCCTGCCATGTATGCATGTGCACCTCTAAAACTATGCATACATGAAAACACACATGTGATAAGCATGCCTGTTGAAACGAAGCAATAACTTTTAATTGCCTAATCTTTGTTCAGAGAGGACATTTTGTTTCAGATGCAGCAATATAGTTGCAAATCTGCTAGCCTTATAGAAAAGTAGAAACCATCCAAAGTTCTGTTTCTGTCCCTTTTTCACTTTACGTTATCTTATTGTGTAATGATTCTCTTATTTTCTCCCCACTCTCGTACTGGCCCAGGTGTGTTATGGGTGTCGTGCGTAGCATACACGTATCTTTGTCCCTATCCTCTTTTTATTTGTTTCCTCACCTTTTCTCTCAGAGCACCCCTAACTTGCCTCTCTCTTGCCGTGATTGGTTGATCAGGTCATCAGGAGAGACGCGGAGCGGGGAGGTGCTGGAGCTGAACATGAGTAACATCAGTGCTGATGTGCTGGAGCTGCTGCTCGAGTTCGTCTACACGGGATCGCTGGTCATCGACTCGGCCAATGCCAAGACACTGCTGGAGGCCGCCAACAAGTTCCAGTTCAACACCTTCTGTAAAGTCTGTGTCTCCTTTCTAGGTAGGAACAGCTCACAAAACAGGAAGGGTGGTGTGTATGAGTGTGCAAGTGTTATATGCTTATATCAGCAAGTGTGTATGCTTATTACATCAGATATTCCTATGCCACCATTCCTGCTACATGCAGTATCTACAGCATCATGTATTTTCACACGTTGTCATGCTTCATCACTATGCGCAGCCTTACAGGATGTTTTGTGCAGAAGCTAAATTTCCTCCGCGACTCGGGCACATCACACTCCTTTTTGTCAAGTTTCCAAAGCAAGCAGCCATGTGAGAATTTTGCCTGCTAACGCTCTCAGTCGGGTGTGCCTCTGTTCTCATCCCAGTGGATAGGACCAAGCACGGGGGCAGATTTATAAAAAGGTCAGGGAACAATTGTCACTTAAATGTCAAATCTTCTGGCCTGCACCATGATGGAATCAAAAAATAGCAGAACAGATTGATCCTCAGACAAGGTATGGAAAGTGGAGCAAAGGAGGGGAGGGGCTTCTCTGGAGCCCAAGGGGGTCACATGAAAAGCAAATGGCATGTTCCAGATTTTAGTGGGTAACCAACCAAAAAGCTGCAAATGTCAGGTTTTGCATTCCATTTAATAAATTGTTTGGGGTATCTGTAACACAAGGGAAGTGCATGTTAGCAAAAAGGTCAGCGGCAGGAAAGGAGTAGGGAAAAAAAAGTAAAAGAGAACCAGCAGCTCACAATATTGATTCGTTTCTCCTGATTTGGGCAAAAGAACGGGGGGGAAAATAGGGAAGCCATTTGTAGACTTCATTGGCAGCGAGACGTCAATTCATTCTTCCTCGACAAGATTCATGACATTTGAGCACATTTGAAGGGGAGAAATACAGGCGTGAGCATGTGTCCTTGAGCGAAGAGAAATTGATACTGTGTCAGATATTATTGAAGTTTGTAACAAATACGCTGAGGAGAAATGGCAAACATCTCCTCGACCTACTTATACCACTTTGACTTTTATTCACAGAACTTCAGATTCAAACAAATAAAAAAAACTAAGCCACTTCTTGTGTGCCTGCTACCATTGTGAGAAGTCATAACTCCTTTATTATCAGAAGATAATAACAGTGGCATGCTCCTTCAGTGAATTTGGTCTCAACATGAGAATATTTTCACATATTTTCACAATGTCTCAGATAAATCAGATTTTGCTGAACAATTTTTGCAGCAAACATTTATGCAACAAATTGTACTAGAAACCTGCCTGTGTAGCGTTGAAGACGCAGATGAAAGGAGCAACATAATGTTCTGAGTATGCAAAACATACTCACTGAAAGAACTTTTCATCTGCTCGAATGGCATAACAGAGGGACCGTTTTAGACAGCCTTTTGATTAGCTCTGAACCCCCCTTTGTTATAGCACATAGCCCACTTTCATTTGTTCTTTGGTTTGGCTTTTGTTTAGTTGTGATTTTGCAGATGTTACATGACCTTTAGTGGCTAATATTTATTTAGGAAAGACTCTCAGACTCTGTCTTCAGCGATAAAAGGCTTGGCGTTGCTTCCCTTTGATGGCTATTGTTTAATCAGGCCTCTTTCAGTGGCCACTGACCCAGCTGAACTGCGCCTGTGAATGTGTGCTCTACACTACCAACACATTTCCCTCTCTGGTGATAAATGGAGCTGTGTGCTAGAAAAGTAGAATTACAGACACACCACCTTAAATGCTGCAGCCTTACAAGAGATCATAGACGGTAGCATAAGCCTTCTCCCCGCTGGCATGACTATCAAGGTAGTTTCATATATTCTCAGCAGTGTGGGTGTGTGTGTGTGTGTGTAGTAGACTCTGAGATCTGACAGGACTTCTTTAAAGTGGCCCGGCTAATCCCAAATCCCGCTCCCTGCCATCCACCACCTCCTGCCTGGGCTGTGAGCAATCGATTCCCCTCGTTGTTTGCCCTCAGAGCTGTTTTGAGTTATTATACTTGTTCCCCCTTAGTCTCAGGCAGATACAGGCTATGGGTCCGTTTTAGCTGCAGCCACTTTTTCTGTCTCTATAGGTTTCTGTGCCTCTGATCTTTTTATGGATGTCTGAATGATTTTTTTCTCTGTCTTAATCAATCTGCCTTTGTCTTTGTCTTTGTTTTGTTTCTCTGTCCTCCACGTCTGTCTTTCTGTCCATCTCCACACCTCTCCGACTTTGTTTGTTGACTCCAGAGAAACAGTTGACTGCAGCTAACTGTCTGGGAGTGCTGGCTATGGCCGAAGCCATGAGTTGCACGGAACTCCATAACATGGCCAAAGCTTTTGCGCTGCAAAACTTCCCCGAGGTGGGTAGAGATTTATCTTTCCCAGCAGTCCATTTATTGATTCCTGTGGAGCAAAGTTGAGTGTTAGTTCAGAGACAATAAAAGCAAATAAAACTATTAATGAACAGCAATAAAATATTATGGAAAACATGACCATAATAAAGTTAATACCTCCAGTGATCAGAAAAATTGTACTTTCTTTTCTCGGCTGTAGTGAATAGATAATATTAAACTCTTGGATTCAAAACATACACAGAGCCAGTTATGAATGATGCATTATTTTTGTTTAAACTAACACACATCAAATGGACTTGTTAGTCTTGTACCAACATAAAGGTTTCTGCCTCTTTTTAGGCTTTCACTAGAAATTTACTGTGAGAACAAAATGTCCTGTACTATGTTCTTGTTACCAAGCAGCTGTTAAATAACGCATTTGAAAAATAAGAACATTGGATTTTTTTTTACAAAATACACAGGATGAAAAATTCAAAAAGATCTCAGCTTTCTTGTGTGAATAACACCAAATCACACAGGATAGAAAACAGCTTGACTTTCCTGACCATTGTATAATTGAAGCCACAGAAGTTTTATCATTAACCGTTAAAAAAAAAGAAAATAAACAGATAATGTATCTAGTTAACCTTCAAGTGTGATACAGGATACAGCTAGTCATCTAAAAGCATCGATTAAAGAAATGGTTCTACCTTTTTGGAAAATACACTTATTTGTTACTGGAGAAAATCAATACCACATTCGAGCATTGTTGCCATGAGGTTGCCATCAGAAATCTCTCTTTATCTGCTATACACTGTTTTATTTTAGTGCCAAAATTCTCAGTATGACATTTTATCTCTGTGTATTGTGGAATGAAAACAGTAGCATACACAGCATGTACACAACTTTCTGTTAACACAACAGCATGTAACTCCCCGTGAAACCACTTTCTTTTTTTAAATTTCTGTGAACACCTTAAACAAATGAGACACGCGTTAATTGCTGACTTTTAGCTGTGAAGGTGGGTGGATTTTATTTAACAGAACTGAACCCCAATGCTAAGCTAAGCTCTGTAGCTCTATACTTAACCAATACAAGAGTGTTATGTATCTTCTGATCTCTACTCTCTGTGAAAAAGCAAAATGGCATATTTCCCAAAATGTCAAACTCTTTCTTTAAATCTGTAAATGTTTTCATGAAAATGAATCTAATCAGGAGATAAATAAGCAAATGTGTCTGATTAAATTAGATGAACAATCAAGGACTATTACAAAGGCTTATACATTTTTTATAGTAATTATAATAGTTCCATGTTAGATGGATCTATACGTTTTTATAGTTAAAGTGATCAAAAAATCTGACAAATGAATCAAATCTACTGTACATGTTGATCTCTGCACCGAAACTAAATGTTCATGTTATACTTGAGCTACAGAGATTTTAAATGAAAGCCCTTAATATAATTGCAAAAAAATATCTGTATATTAGCTTTGCAATGTCTCTAGAAATAATGGTGAATGTAAAACATATTTGTATTCCATTTTGTGTTGTATAAGGAGTTTGACTCATATTCATATGTTTCATATATTTAATAATTCTTCAGGTGGCAGGGCAAGAAGAGATTTTGAGTGTGTCCAAGGAGGATCTGGTAGCCTACTTGTCCAACGACAGTCTCAACACCAAGGCTGAGGAGCTGGTCTATGAGACGGTCATCAAATGGATAAAACAAGACTCCAACTCCAGAGTTCAGGTAATAAAAAAAAAAAAGAGATGTGATGAGTGTGTTTGTGAAACATGTCTGCTCTGCTCTGCTCTGACGCTGCGGTGTACTTTACCAAAATGAGTACACATGTATGTGTATCATGAGACAAAGAAAGTGAGGTAAAACCCTTGTTACCACTGACAGTACGGATGCTGTATGTCTGCAGTTAGTGCCGCTGTTCTATCAACTCTCCCCGTCGGCTCTGAGAGGTGCGCAGCATAAGAACCCAGACAAGTGACTCCTCGTTCTCTCTTGGTATTGTTCATCAACTTTGTGCTTCAGATGCAGCCTAACACAGCAGTTGTTCATAATCCCAGGGGTGTTTTGCCCTCAGAATGTGCTCTATTCTTAGTTACACTTCATTTGTTTGTGAGACACTGTACTGCTCGGAGAAAGCAACAAAAGCACAGACAGCCGGTCCTTTTTCTTACGCGTAACAGGTGTTTGATTTATTCGTAGAGGCTGTTAATCATAATCAAAGGTTTTTTCCTCTAGATAGGTATTGACAACGATGTACAGCAGGTCAAATTTTAACAAATGCTGGATCAATACGCCTCAAGGTCACAGCGTCAGCACACATTCATGAAAAAGTAAATGGACTGCACTATAGACTGATATCCATCGGGCGGGTAGGAACCTCAGGTCATGAGAGCTTTATGGATTCAGTCACAAAACGGTGAATTTAAAGCTGATGATTTTAATGTATTTTTATAGGTGTTTAAAAATGGAGGTGAGATTATTATCAGATAAATTACACCGGTCCATCAGTGGAAGAGTCATTTATTTAAAGTAATGTCTTCTCGTCAACCAGCAAGTACAAGAACTCTCATATCAGCTGGATCAGATTCAGCGCAGACCTCAGTGATCAATGATACTTTATTGGCACCTACTTTTATGAGGCGCATACGTCAATATTTGAATTTTTCACCTTTTGGATTAAACATTTAGCATTTATACTTTGATATGTGGCACTCTGAGATTATGACGAAATCCATCAGGCCTAGTAAGTGTTTTGTAGTGGCAGATTTTAGAGTGTAACACAAAGCACGGTGACAAACCATCGAGAGCAGATGGTGATGCTCGTTAGTTGTTCGCACAGGGGTTTGGATTGCATTAAAAAAAAACAGTTTGGAAGTTTTTATAGCATGGGTATCAGACACCCCACTGATGAATCCACTAAAATTGACTCTGCAGTTCTGTAAATTCACAAGGGGCCACAACAAGGCTCATACAAAGTTTTTAGGAAAACATGCGATCGCTGTCATCTGCATCAAAAAACCTCCAGCCAGCTCCGTGCAGCGGACTCCTGTAATCTCACACTCTAATGGAGAGGTGCAGAGGTGAGTTACTCAGATGAAGTAGAAGAAAAAAAAAATGGAACATTTTCCCGGTTGTCTGAACAACCCAGCGCACTGGTCCCTGAGACGAGGTCTCAGCATTGATGGGTCACCCCGTCTCCAAAGAGAGGGGGGAGAAAAGCAGGAGTGGTGAGATGAGAGTTGGAGCGAGAGAAAGAAACAGAGCAAGACTGAAAGACAGAAAGGGGGGCAAGCAGTGATTGAGAAAAGAGAAAGAAATGGTGAGAAATGAAGAAAGAGAAATGAAAAAGGGCCCCTGTGTTTTAATCTGATATCCTACGGTTTGTGCCTCTGTGCACGGGCATGACATCCAGACAGCAGAGATGTGATTGAGCTCTTGGTCAAGCTCAAATCTCCTGCCCATGTGTGACCGAAAAAAAACAACTAGCAAGCCCTGGTGCCTGCGGTGAGGACAGGAGAGCAAAGAGAAAGATTGGACTGCTTCCATCATGCCACGGGAGAAGGTTATGTGACCCCAAGGGTAGAGTTTACACGCATGGACCAGCACCAGCTCATCATTCCCCACCCTCTCTTGCCTCCGTCCCTTCTGCCCCGTTTGGAGGCAGAGAGCAGGGGAAATCACTCCCCCAGAACCTGTGACACTTTTTAATGACATGTCAGGCAGAATGTCACAGCACTACTGAAAAACTCAGGCAACAGCGAGGAAAAAGCCTTTAAGCCTCGAGCTAAGTTTGTGCGTTTGCATTCATCTGAGCACACGCATATGTGTGTCTTTGTGCGCTTGTGTGTCTGTGTATGTGCTGTGAGTTGTAAGCTGCGGGCTATAGAGTGGAAAAGTGGCATATTGAAGGCGCTGGGTAAATAATATGCAATTTTCTCTCTCCGCTATGCTGTCACTAACATCCGATGGCACCAAGAAACGGGGCCCGGACATCGCTTAGAGACAGAGGGAGAGCATTTGAGCATTAATAATAGTTTGCTATGAGACTCAAAGCCACTGAATGAAAGAAGAGAGCTGTTTCAGTTTTCTTTGATTGAGTATCATTGAAGGTGTGCCGCCTTGCAAGTGTCTGTATACTGTAAGTCTGTTTGTATATTTTAGGGAAAAAGAGAGTTACAGAGACTTAAAAAGAAAACACCCCTCCAACAGAGATACGTTTTGAAGAAGTAATTACTATGAAAAATTAATCTGCAGCAATTTTGATAATGAATGATCATAAATAGTATAACATGTTTGCAAATGATAAGCTGACTGTCTCCTAGATGTAGTTTCTTATTTAATGGATAGATATGAGAGTGATATTGATCTTTACATCTCAGCAAGAAAATTAATAGGCGCATTTCCCAAGACTCGTCATTTAATGCAAAAATATCAAACATTAGCTGTTTCCATCGTTTTGTGTGTGGTGATTTCCTGCTTTTCTTTGTTTTGTATTATTGTGAGTTTAATGTGCTTTACGTTTTGACCCGTTGATCAGGCTAAACAAGCAGTTTCAAGATGTTATTATTACTGTTGTTGCTAAGCTAGCCAATTAATAGGAAAACGGATGAACAGAAATAGTCATTATTGCAGCTTGAGAATGAGTTCAGCACATCATAATGTACTCTATACCTCTAAACACGGAGACTCATCCTTGAGTTATTGCGAAAAAGTGCACCTGAGTACAAAAATCCACCTCCATATTCAGCAAGACAGTGTCACCGAAGAAAGTTACATAAACAGGAGGCTGGAAAAACAGTGTCCTGCGTCATGTTTTCTCTGTAAAGGTGCTGACAGAGAGAGACCTGTCCTTCCTTTCACCCAGCAGTCTTTTGTGGGACAAGCACAGACACATGGCTCCAATTATAACAGGCCAGACTCTGCCAAATCCCTGAAAAGGACCTCCATTACGCCTCACTTCAACATATTTTATAATGGATCCTATCTTGCCAGGTGACTCAACCTGACAAAAGAGGCTGATTAATTGGCTCTTTGGAAAGTGGCCAACTAATGTAACAGCTAAAAAGGACAGTTAATGGTGTATTTTTGTGATAAAAAAGGCCAGCCTTGCCATTAGCAAGGACCCGCTGTCCACTCATCAGAAATAACAATGGCCTGCCCTGACATTTGCAGCTCCCAAGCCAAATTATTATAGTTAAAGGTATTACTTCATATGCTTATAAGTTACTAGTTATTATTTTGGGGGGATTTTATACAATTGACTATGATAATGTAGTGAGGTGAGGTTTATTTTTGCCTCCAGCCCTCGTTAAGAAGAAGAAGAAGAAAAAAAAAAAAACAATCATTTCCCCAGAACAAATGATGCTATCATTATGTAGTCAGAGTATAAAATTATCAAAGGACAAAAAAGCTTTGAGGCTGTGTGTGGATATAAATTGAGTTTTCCTCACTGTTTTACGATTCATTTACCTTCAAAACCAATCAAATGACCCTTTCACCACAAACATCACTTCCAATTTAGCGACTTTCTTTTTAAGCTCTGAGTTCAAAATGAAAACTTTTTTATCACTGTGCGTCCCTTTAAAAAAAGGTTAATTATGTTTTTGAGATGAGTAGCTTTATGTCACAACAGTTATCTCTGAAGAGTAAAATGAATATTAATCTGTGGGTCAAAATGAACATGTCGGCCTGATCTGTGACAAAACACACTCTTAAGGGGACAATGGAGATTGATGCAGTGCTCAATCTTTGCTTTTTCTTCTGCTTCTCTGCCTCCTCCCCTTTTTTCTTCTCTCCAACTCACATGAGTTAGAAGGACAGAGTGCATACACACATGGGGATTTACACAAAATGCACAGAATATCACCGTTCATATCCCAGTCCTGTGCTCAGACGTTCACACAAGGCTGGAAATCACTTGTATATCAGGCCTTGGTACAACTTGCGTATTAGAGAGTGGACGGGATCTGATTCAAGCCACTGAACTCCAGATCCCCTCATTCTCATCGGTGTCCTTTGTAGTCCCAGGGCATGCTCTGTCCTGATGTGTGCAGCCAGTTGAACCGCAGTCACTCAACCACAGTGGCTGCATATCCTGAGCAAGTCAAAGGCGTCCCGTTTTCTACTGGGCTCTCTTATAAACACACAAGAGTTGCATTAGGAGAGAGAAAATAAATTACACTATCTGTTCAAAGGAAGTAATCTCCTCAACATTCATGAGGAATATTAAAAATGTACCTCTCTATATCATGGTGGGGAAAATACAGAATTTGTTAGATACCACTCAGTGTCAAATATAATTCAGTAAGTCGAGAAACGAGCCAGAAAGTTTAGTGTTGATACTCAGCAAGCAGTCGTTCATATGTTTTGTATGTTTTTAATTAAATCAGTGGCAGAAAGCTTCTTTTTTTTCATGTTTTGAATGAAGTCATGCTGAAATAGGCCTCAGAGGAGAACACATTGCACCTGTCAGTAGTTGCTCAGGGCAGCAGTCAGCGTCTGTCATCCACTACATCTCCTTCCATCCCCCCATTCATCCTTCTGGCTGCGATGCACTTATACTCATGCGGTCGTGAAAAAATAACACACAAACACGCTCAGCAAAGCATCCCTTGAACCCAAATTGAAGTGCCATTTGCAAGAGCATATTTTACTCATCCACTATTTGTTACCAGAAGAAGAAGCACACGCGTGTGTTTTCACACACAAACCTGTACACACTCAAAGGGACACTGAGCTGTGGTCCTTTCAGCTGAGTGGGTTTGTTAACGCTGTGAGGCTAAACATGGGCACGCGCTCTATTGAACACACTCTAGTGAGTCAGTGAGTGTGTGTGTGTGTGGCTTTTTTTTTGTCCTCATTTTTATTTTTCATACTGAGCTGCATTTTAAGCATCGGGTTGTCCATTTTTCACACTAAAGAGGACGCACACTCCTATCTTCTCTGAGCCAAGCAAATAGATATGACCGTTCATGTGTCGTTTATTTGACGCCGCAATGGCACTGAATCATTTCACACACACACACACACACACAAACATAGTAAGAGGCGTTAGTCCTGGCTGACAGTAGTGGAATGGGAAATGCTCAGTGGACATTTGTCATCTGTGTTAGCGGATGCCGGCTTCTCAGCTGCCACTGACAGATCTGAGAGCCTCCCCGTTAGACACATTATCCCTGCCTTTCACCAAGCTCAACCTATTCACATCCTGTGTCCACCTACCTGAATTTCTGTGTGTGCGTGTGAAAATTAGAAAAAAAGGGATTTTCTTTTCAGAGGTGGGCTATGTAGCAGCATTTTCATTGCACATTTAGCAAGCCACAAGGTGTGTGCACCCTCTGACACTGAAAATGCTGACCTGTGTTGGTGTGAATGCACGATAGAAAGAGGGTTAAATTTACAAGGTGTTACCCGGGTTGCATATCAGAATACAAGTGGATGAGCATATGGACTCCTCATAAATGATCCTTGTCCAAAGAAAATGGAAGAGGTAAAAAGTGCATGTGTGGGAGGACAAGCTAAAAGTAGCATCTCCATATGTTCACTGAGTCCTGAGGATAATTTCCATATGTTCCAACTTCTCAGTAGGAATGTAACAAAAGTTCTTTAATTGCACAGCAGGCTTGGTTTCTTCATCTTAGCACAGTATATGTTTTGCAACCATTAGATGTCATCTATGTTTCAAAGCATACAAGGATTGTTTGCATGAGTAGGCGAGATGATGGAAATGACAGGTCACACCATTCATCTGGAGGGACGGCGTTCACATTCACTCAGCCTTGTCCGTGCATGAGAGTGATTGCTTGAGAGATTGTTAGACGGAGAGAAAAGGAGTCGGATACATGCCGCCTGCTCTCATCTGTTGAGTGCAAGCACCTCACTCATTGGTCTGAGTGTCATGAGAACACTCATTTACATGTTTTATGTCACACACGTGCTCACATATAGACAAAAATCTAACCTTTAGTGCATAGTTAATATGGCATGCACCCAGTGCACGCAATCTCCACTTGTCTTTGCTTCAAGAGAGGATGGTAAAAGCCTGAATGCCTTAGCTTTCATCAATATTTACCAGAGTTAAGCCAGAGAAGGTTTCCGTCTGTTTAAATATCAAATCCTCTGTTTACCTGTTGGATTAGCTTGTGAGATACTGAGAAATCAGCCCCCTTAAATTCACTTTCAGACATGTAAATAAAGTCTTGACTTATCCAGGTGTACGATATATACTGTAAATCACGAGAACACAGTGATTAATTTTCCACACTGAAGAATTAAGCCTCATTTAACTAGAACACGTTGGCAATATTAGTGTAATCCCATGAATATCCCTGGCACAGAAAGAGGTGATTTCATCCACAAACATAATGGGTGAAAAGAATGTCGGCCGTTTGGGATTTGATAGAAAGAGGAAGGTTCAGACAGGTGGAGAAGATGGAGGAATGAAAGGTGCTAAACCGTTTAGAGCTGGCTGTAGATTTATATCGTAATATCTCAACAAAGGGACTGGAGTAGAGGATTATCGTGGTGCAGCTGTGTTGGGAGCTTGTCAAGAAGGATGTGCCTTTTTTAAATGAAAGTTCAACCCAAAATCATGAATTACTTATCACTTGATTCCTTTCAAACATCAGATACGTGTCACTTACACTTTCTATAAAGGTTTTTGATGGGATGTGAGCAGCTCTACAAGGCTGCACTCACTGTAGGCACAACAGTGCTTTGAGCTAAATGCTAGCCTCCTGGCATGTTGGTGTACTGACATCCTGATGTTTAGCGGGTTTAATGTCAACTAAAATGTTGCTTGGAGAGCCTGTAAGGTGGATTGATTTTTACTCACTTTGCTAACAAGCTACATCAGAATGGAGCCTTTGCCTATTTATAATCTATAAATTGATTCATAGCATAGAGGAGCAAGTACACGGTGACATTTGAAAAAAGCATTAATCCTCCCCCATGATTGAAGTGTAGTTACTAAGTGGCGAGTGCTTGAAAAGAAGAGAACATAGTAATTAACAACATAATTAATAAATATAGTGAACTGCCCAGTCTCGCAGCATACATGAACTACATTTGCATTAATTTGCATTAAAAACATGTGATTAAAAAAGATGTTGCAATCACTGATCAAACTGGCATGCACAGTAGGTTGTGTTATGTGAATTAGACAGGCACTAATCCTACATTCAACGTTCTTGAGCAATAAAATGCAGTCAAATAAAAATCAGCTCATAAAAATATTAGTCAGTCAGTGAAGGCATAACTCCGTGGCAGAATCAAGTTGGCA
This sequence comes from Larimichthys crocea, assembly GCF_000972845.2. Taxonomy (NCBI): domain Eukaryota; kingdom Metazoa; phylum Chordata; class Actinopteri; family Sciaenidae; genus Larimichthys; species Larimichthys crocea. The sequence continues at coordinate 15,570,232 of NC_040021.1, forward strand.
ACAGAACTGTTTTTTGTGTCTTTCACAAAAGATAAACAAGTGTTGTTAACAGTATCTGCAATAATACCTGCTTGAGGACTTTCAATGGCTGGTTCGAAGCAGGGCTCCTTTTTTGTGGGGTCTGACACTGGATTTGAATATTAGCAGCAAGTGTGCAACTCTCCCTCATTTCCATGCCGATATATGCGTGTGTGGGAGGTAGAGCGAGGAGCGGCAATGGAGGTGCAGAGAGAGACAGAAAGTGAAAAAGAAGTGGGAGAGAGAGTGAGTTAGTTAGAATTAGAGATGGAGAATAATTCTTTCTTCTTATTTATTTTATTTATTTTCTAAACCGGAGGGACAGAGTTAGAGATGGAGAAAGGGATCTGAATTAAAGTAGAGAAAAACAGCCAGGCATTATACACACACACACACACACACACACACACACACACACACTCAGGGGATAGCCCACTCTGTTCATAGTACAATTGAATCCATGGTTGTTTATTTAATCAGAGTTCAGGCTCAGTGACTTTACATTGTCTTAATCTCTTCAACAAGATTTTCAGTCAAATCAACCTTCGGACTGAATCCACAAATCTGATTAAGAGTGTATCCATCTGCCCCTTCCTACATTTACTTGTGCAGAACTCTGTGTGTGTGTGTGTGTGTGTGTGTGTATAATGTACATGTATATTTGGGTGTGTTTTTATGTGAATATTTATGTGGTGGCAGTCCTTACCTTTGTGCAGATACCAGATGCCGTCTCTTTAAGGTAGTTTTACTGCCATATTAAAGATGTTTGGCAAGTGAAAACAGGCTACAACAGATGTGGGTTTGTGTGGAGATAAGATATGCAGATGGTACGGCAGGATGCTTGTTTTTCTTTACTTTATTCTCCACAGGTAAAGAAAACTTAACTTGGTGTGTATGTGTGTGTGTGTTTGTGTATTGATGTGGGTGTGGTTTACAGTCTGCCAAGACAATACTGCTAATGAGAATACGTGCAAGGAGCTCAAACTGTCCATCATGACTTGAACTTGTGACCGGCTGACTGGTTGCGCTCCCAAATTACGAACTATGAATTTAAAGAGCACCCAGATGATTTCCTATACTCACTTATTCCTATTCAAGGTCATTGATATCTATCCCAGCAAGGATTGCACAGGACATGTGTAAACACCTGCAACAGGTCAGGACTGTATTTCATAGTTACACGCACAGATGCATTCACAGTCACGAGTCCCCGGCACACCTGAGCTGCATGTTTTTGGACTGTAGAGGAGATCAGAATATTTGGATGAAACCCAGACAACATGCAAACTCTACGCCCGAGAAGACCACGAGACAAAATTCAAGCCTGTCCACCTGCTGTTCCAAATGGGAGCAAGATTTCCACATGCGCCCCCAGACGTTGTAGCACATTTATTTCCGCTGTGCCACTAAGGGCACCACCTGGCCGAAACTGCCCCATATACAGCTTTAATTTAGCTCGGAGGGTCAGAGCGGTCAGTGGCGAACCTATTTCAGACGACCCGCAGATGCACACGTATGATCTCATGAGCCAAACCTGATTTTAAGTACAACAAAATGGAGGCCCTCCTTGGGTTGTACTAGTTTAAAGGATATTTGTCTAAAAAAGGATTTACCGTCAAATATGTTTTTTCAAATGTGTCCACATCCGATTAGTGGCATTAATGATATAATGTCATAAGACCAAAGTAGGTGAGGTTGTGGCAGACTGGGAGAAAAGTAGCTTGTAATAGAAAAGCAGAGCAGTAAGCCTGGAGCTTAAGTCACCTCCATTTGAGTGTGACATGACTCAGTAACTACTGGGGCAAATCTCCCACTATGGGGGCACTTTAATTGGAAGTAGTAGCTTCTCCTGAGTTAGTGATTCTTCCCTGAAGAATATCCCAATATGCTAAGTAGTTGTCTATGACTTTACCTTCTTGCTGCATTTGAACTGATGCGCTGGGAGCTATCGCCAGTGTTTATGTGGGTATTGAGCTGTTTGTTTGATAAACTGTTAGGTAAGCTGTGTACGTTAGTGGAAGAGGGAAACAGTTCCATCTGCAGGACGGTGTTTCGCTCTGAGCGTGCTCACAGAGAAGAAGTGTCATCAGCAGATTTATCCGACTCCTGTGGACCCGTCACATCCTGTTTCCCGTTTTCTCTTCAGTTCACTTTAATTCACTTGTCTTTTCTCTGTTCTTGTCCTGCTCTTCTTCCCCTCTTATGCCACTCTCTCCCCTCCTCCACTTTCGTCCCTTCCTCTACTGTTTTATTCTCTCCTCTCGAGTCCCAGGACATGGGTAGAAAACAAATGGGACACATGCCACAGTAAAAAGGCCTCAGGTGGGGAGAGGGAGCTGCTTAGGCACTGTGTCAGCTTATTATTTGTTCTCCCTGAATGATATTTCTCTGAGTCCGTGGTTTTGTCGCTCTCCCCGCGCAGTACGGTCACAACGCTCTGAGCCAAAGGGTCAACAGGGTCAATCTCCACCCAGCTCTCTGCCGCTCTGTCCGAGCTTGTTTACAGCTTTTACTGTCGACATAGATGAGACTCCCATGGGGGTACAGACCGGCACGCATACATTTAAATACACACACACACACACACACTCAAACATTCAGCAGCCTAGGCTATAGACAAGGTTGCCATGGCAACAGTCTGTCCTGCCTCTGTGTCTGAACACCTATACAGTATAAGCACAGATAAATGTATGCACATGCAGCAGTGGAACAAACGTGACCATAAAGGCAAATATTTATGTTGCCATGGTTGAGCACTTTCGTCATTTTTCGTCATTCCCTCCACAACATTAAATCTCTTCAAAGCCTAATCGTCATGCTCAAGTCCTCACCTCAGAGACACGCCTTCAAGGAAACACTGCCAATTACGAACCATAATTATGTTAATTCAGTCTTTTTTTTTTTTAGTTAGGCCCTAAAAATGTTTAGGTACTGTAGTATCCGGCTTCCAATCGTCTCTTGGCTTGAATGTGTCGTGATTAGCCGGAACTAGGTCTTAATTTAGCCTTTAGAAGAACATTAGCTGTCTGTTGAAAGATTTCAGTGGGAGGGAAGCAGTAAAATACCCCCCGCTGCCTCGTTTCGCTTTGCACAGCGTAGCTAAATGCACATATGAAATTTAGATGGCGAGCGGATCTTACTGAAAACTTTGCAAAATGTTATTTGCGGTTTCTCGTTCAGTGATGAATAACGTTTAATTACTTCTTTTCAGTGATTTTTCGGAAATGTATCAGTGAATGTGCTTATTACGGTGCAAAAAATTGTGAATTTGAGATTATATCTTGTCTTACCATCCTTATCAGGGCATTTTGTCCTGCACAAGTATAGAAATAGAAAAGTGACAAACTGAGGTTTTGAGGGCCTGACAATGACAGTAACTGATCTAATGGTCTTGCTACCATCAGGTTTCCTCTCTCTGACAACCGAGGTCTTTATACATAACATTTGCGTTCCTTATCTGCTTTAAAAAAAGTTGTTTTTACAGCTATATATAGATATTAATATTATAATGTTTGAAATGAATCCTTCTGTTCTTTGTGAAAGGTGTGTGAATCTGTGTTTCCTGACTGTGATCCACAGTCTGCCATTTGTTTAAAATCGTCATATAAATCCTCTTTAATCAGCTCAGGCAGTATCACTCTCTGCAAACGTGGTTTTATTAGTGTTTGCTTTTGTTTCTTTAATTTTGCCCTCTGTTATGTTTAAGCATCACTTACTGATTGCAGCCTTCAACCTCTAATCCTTCTCTCTCTCTCTTTTTTCCCCCTTCCCATCTTCTCGTCTTCTCAGAATCTGTCGGAGCTGCTGGCAGTAGTGCGTCTCCCCTTCATCCACCCATCCTACCTGCTGAACGTGGTGGACAACGAGGAGCTGATCAAGTCGTCGGAGGCGTGTCGCGATCTGGTCAACGAGGCCAAGCGATATCACATGCTGCCCCACGCACGACAAGAGATGCAGACAACCAGGACCCGACCGAGGCTCTCTGCTGGTACAAACAGATTACACATAAACAGAGATACACTTATGTGCATTATCTTTGACTGGAGAGCAAGGTGGCAGTGATACGATCTGCCACCCACCAGTGTACTTGACCCAGAACACATTGGCAGGATCCATGTACCCACCCCCACACATACATTGTTCATATTTTACTGCAACAAGATGACAGAGAGGTCAGGCCTCCGCAAGGAGACCTTGACATGCCACAGAATTGTATTGATTTTAGCCCAGAACTTGAAAGCAATGATTTAGTGCTCCATAATGTTTTCCACACAACTACTCAAAATGCTTAAAAGTATACACAGGTCATATTTCCAAATGTCAGCACAGGTTTTTCTTTCCACAATCAAACAAATGACTTGAGCTGGAGCCAGGCCTGATTGAGTTTACCATGAAAAGTTGAAAGTGGCCAACCATAACGGCTTCACAGGGTTTTTGCAGGCTTCTGAACCTGGGTTCTTTTACAGCAAACCCAACACATAAACATCTCTTAACAACTTTTTAACACCACCTAGGCAAAGTCAAGTCTGTCCTTGCTTTCTAAGCAACCAGCCAACTATTCACTGTCTGACCGCCGCCAATGTCCAAGCCATTGAAGACCGTGTTTGTTTACATTGTTAAAATCAAAGAATCATTTATGGAAATTGGAAGGCGCCTGCAAATTGCTTTTGGCCGTTAGATTTTCCCCTCAGGTCGGCCAAGACCCCGCTCTTTCCCCCTGTAAAGAGCTGCCTAATTATAGTGTCTGCATGGTATTATGAGCTTCGCACCAGCACACCTTACCATTCGGCACAAGTTATTTTCTGCTTGGTAGGATAAAGATAATTGCCTAACAAATGGCACTTTATGGAGAGATCAGTTTACTAGCCAGCACTGTTGTCCACACTGCTGTGTTGCCAGTGTGTTTATTTGCCAGTAAACAAACATTGGGGGAATTGTGTTAGGTTAATATTTTTGCATCTTTAATTGCCTGTAATGCAGTCGCACAAGGATTTATAAAGAATCATTTGCCTCGTGAGAAAAGACATTTGTGGCATTATATGCGCTCAGCATCATCCCATTATTCATCCGCGATCCAGTAGTTTCTCTTTGTTCTCAGCAGTTTCTTGAAGCATTTTCTGTCAAGGCCCATTTTTAGTGTTTGGTATGTGCATATCTTATGCATCCTACCCATTATGCGGCTGAAGTGTGTATTGATTCACAGCAACTCGTGGCTCTGTACAACAGAATTATATAAATGCATAAATGCTACTGGGATGAATACATTCATGATGCATTATACCCTGATGGCTCAGTGGATGAGAAATATATGTAAGAACTCTCGATTAAGTTTTGAAGTCCTCCGAAGCTGAAGTTCTTATTATGACTGACTACATTTAATCAGTGTGTTTGTGTTTAGGAAAATAAAGTGTGAAAAACTACTTGTGGTGATTCACCGTGCTTGGTGAAAATGAATGTAGCTTGACATTTTGTGTAGTTGTAGTATTCTTGTCAAGTGTGTTTTTTTACGCCTGTGTGTGTGTGTGTCTCAGTGGTTGTAAGTGTGTGTGCGCGCATGTGTTGCTCAGCCATCTGCTGCATTGGACAGGGTGGGCTCTGCACAGCAGGGTGCATGGTCACTGGGATTGCAGGATAGATGTGGCGACTAGCACGTGTACATGCAGGACAGTGCGAGAGATAAAGACTGGAAGGAGAGTTTGAGGTTGTTGGTAGAATTGTGGTTGGCACACAGAGGACGAGAAAAGTGAAGAGACGTGGGAGAACAGGAGGAGAGGTCGGGATGTGGTCAAAGAGAGGGAGGGAGAGAGGAAGCCAGGGGGATCAGAAATGAAATTTGAAGGGCAGACATTTGATTGAGTTTATTCCTTGAGCATGTGTCTACTTGTGTAAGCAGTAAGTGAGTGTGTGGCTCTGCGTGTGTGTTTGTGTGTGTATTTTAAATGTGCGCAAGCAGATGGGGCACCACCTGAGCTCGGTTGATAAGTCTGTCAAGCGGAAAAAGAAAGGAAAACTGCCATCCGTGAAGCGCTTCTTGCTGAGCGCAGTCAATCTGTGAACTTGTGAGTCGCGTGCATATGTGGGTGTATTACAGTGGGTGTGTTTGTGTGTGTGTGTGTGTGTGTGTGTGTGTGTGTGTGTGTATGTGCATGGACACATCTAAGTGACTCACACATTCATTCATTCTTTTTACTAGTCATAAATCTAAGTTAAATTACAACCTTTTTCAACCTAGAAATTTAATTTACTCCTTTGAGACAGACTGTTAATTAAGATCATTTTGCTTCCAGACTTATTTCTGTAAATGCAATGACCGAAGTTATACTCACAGTGCAGGTGTTCCCTCGCAATCATTAGTAGAGACCGAACCACTACTAGATTAAAAAAAAAACAAAAAAACGGTAATCATACATTTCTTCTAAGGGAAAAAAGCAAATTACCACTTTGATTCATTAGTGTTTTAGCATAAATGCATCTATAGTGTGTTATGGGGGCATTCGTAATGCATGCATGTTACTCACAATTAACATCACAACTTTTTAAAACTGCATGGAGTTAAAAAAACAAAACAAAATCGAAACACTACTGTATTTATTTTCTGCAGATTGCAATAAGTCAGTTATTAACATCAACTCATGTTGTATCTGACTAACCAGCACCTCAACCGACAGTGTTATCTCTAACAGTTACAATTCAGCTAAAATTTGAGTTAAAAACTGCAGAAAATTACTCACTTCCTTTGACTCATATAGGTTTTTATACCTTTATAGTTTCATCCCTAAACGACAAATGTTACAATTTGTCTTCTTGAGAGGTAAGATTCAGTTCATTCACCTTCACACAGAGCCAAGCAAACATTTTCTCTGCAGCCTTTAAAGCAAAATGGAGGAGGAAGAAGGTGTGCCCAAATTGTGAGGCACTTTTGGAAAAGTACACTTGTTAATTCTCTGGTAGACAAACAAATTTACTGACTGTTTCTAATTTACCTCAAATATTGCTGCTATTTCTGCACTTTATTTTTTGTTACCTTACCCTCCAACATATACAAAGATGCCAAGAAATCTATGATGAGCTGAAATAGGCAGTACAATGAAGTTGTAGTTGTTATGTGTTAGCTGACACTATTTACACTATTTCACAGCAGACATAACAAAGGTGGCCTTCATATAAGTTATGTGTCTGTCCAACTAACTAATCTACATTTCACTCTCCTTTTTAGCTTGTTTCGGTTCCAACAGCTCCTGAGGCAAATATTTGTCAGCTCGCTAGTCGCTTTTTTTTTTCCTTTTTTTTTTGTCTGTCTGCCTTTTGGTGCTGGTTAGGTAGATTATCAGAGTTTTTTTTTTGTGCTGAAAACAGCTGTGTGCTTCTGCTGCTGCTGAAAAACAACACTAATGAGAGAGCGGTGAGAGTGAATTTAGAATAGTAAAGTTACGGAACACAAAACCAAACCAATTAATTAAAAAGATGCTGAATGGAACAGCTTCATCGAGCTGAGGGGGAACTGCAGGTTTAGTGCTAATTCTCTATGGGTGATACCTTACACAATACACAGAGTCATTTTATCCATTGTCAATACATTGAAATAAAATAAAATATTGATTTTAACAGCTCTGAATGTTACATTATGATGTAATATGGTGAAAATCTCATACCTTATTTACCAGTTTTATGTTTTGTGCTTAATTGAGCTCATATATCATGTCCACGATAGGAATACCTTCAATTTGAACATTAATGGACTATGAAGATTCACTCTGCAGTAAGACGGAATAGCATCATTTTTTTTTTAGTTTAACAAAAAGGACAACATCTTAATGAGTACTTGCTCCATTAGCTGTAAGCTCTAAAAAAGTTATTTCTATTGTAGCTGAAAAGAATTAGCCAGATGTTTTCCACACACTCTTTAATTGTCTTGTTTTCCAAGATTTTTCTTTATATAGAGTCCTGCTGTGCCGTATTGTTGTAATTTATGTCTTTAGAGTTCTCTTTACAGCCCAGTTTTTCATTGATGGTTCATTTTTATATCAGTCACTCTGTCGGGTCACCACATTGTTTCACAGAGGGTGCTACTGCGCGTTAATGGAACTAGTTTAAAAACAAAAATAATACATCAATAACAAGTCTGGATAGCATTTGGACAAAGCTCTTTTACTCTCAGAATTATGACATGGCAAGAGCCATAAAAGTCTGAATAACCACCATGACATTAAGTTTATTTTTGAGTTGCTTTGCTGACTGACAATGAGACCATCTCTTTATTCTCTATTTTCTGTTTTACTGAGTTGAAGCGCTGCATATTCATTTTATTAAATGCTAATTAAGGACCTGAAAAGATATTCAGCATAGAAATTACCTGCCTGTGATCTTCAAATATAAACACGTATTCAGTGTGTTTCGGTTTTTGTTTGAATATCTATCTTTATGGATGCTTGATTTTTTTATCTCGTGTCTTTCTTACCATAGTTGAGTTTCCTGCTGCAGTAGCAAACTTTTTCAGGAAGGTAGGGGGTCATGTAGCTGATGTGCGGCTGCTCATCAATGAATCCACAATGTTTTGCGTACTGTATGTGTATCCATTAGCTCCTAATTGGTTAATTAGAGTGTGGATGTGCATCTGATTAGCTGTCATTAGACTTTCCAGGGGATCGAGGGGATTAAACAGCCGCTGGTGCTGAGAGTTTACTCACAAACCATTTTGTCTTAAGTCATAAATGCGCACTGATTTGTTACATCAATATGTGTGTTTTTCTGCTATTAAGGAAGTAACAAAAGTTTTCTTGGGTATGCATGCTGTGTGTGTGCATTTGTTTGTGTGTGTGTGTGTGTGTGTGTGTGTGTGTGTCAGTGTGCACCCCGACAAAAACCATACATTATGTTCCCATTTCCTTCTCTCCACATGTGACGCTGCACTCGGCTCAGAGGAGGGTGGAGAGTGCCAGGGCAAACTGTTAACTCAACCCAGCCAAGTGGAATAGCACTCAGACAAATGAGCTGTAATGACTGGGAGACGCAGGGGTCCAGCTCGGCTCACACTGTTTCTCTGTCTCGTTCTCATACACACACACACACACACACACACACACATACATACAGTACATGCACACGCACACACACATTGTTAAACCTTAAAATACATACTCTGTTGGAAGGAATCCTTAAACAGTAGTTCCACTCGTTCTCGGTCTGTCTTTTCCTCTGTCCACTTCATCATCTGTAATCAAGTGTTCGTTTATCTAAAGGTGGAAGGGCTAAGAACTACAGTAAGGCATACAGCAGCAGCAGCAGGAGCAACCGAGATAAGAGTTTGTGTATGCAGCAGGTTAACTCCAGCGTTTCTGCACAAGCGTTTTATCTATGTGATCATTCCGTACACTAGGTAACTCAATTTAAATTTCCTTAGAACAGGATTTTTTTTTTAAATTTCCAAACTGAGATCAGAGCCCTCGCATGTGTGGCACAAGGATTTGAACTGCTCCCTGAATTACTCGGGAAAAGTAAATATTGAATGTTATTAACCATTTTACATTCCTGCTGCATAAGGCGAGCCATATAAAACACTGTGCGCTGGTTGTGTGGTGGTCTAAAATGGCTGGATTTCATTAGATTAGCCAGCACAATAGCTTGGCTTGCATCCACAGTTTGGAGACAATAAAACCAGGCTGTTCTGTGAGGTCCGAAGCCCACAGGCGTGACATTCATCTACTCGTTCACACCTCCGCCAGCCAGCAGCTCCTTGGAGAGTAGCCTTAGTGTGCCACCACAGCAAATAAAGAGAAGATTCACACCTTGTAAAGGGAGTATAAAAGATCATCAGATGACTTCCCTCTGAAGTCTGCCACCTACTGCTTCCGGCTGTGGACCGATTAACACCGTCTCGCTGATGGCCTCAAAAGTTTCCTCAACTGTACCTCGTCAACACTGACAGTAGCTCTTTTTTTTCTTGCAATAATTTAATTTATTTGTCATTTCTCTCTGGCTGCACAGCTTCAGTGCTAACCATTAAGCAAGGCGATCGCGACGGGGAAGCTGTCAGCAGTTTGGACAGACAATTATAAGCCTTGTGTTTTTTTTCTTTTTTTTTTCTTTTCATGTCAGGACTTTGTTGATTATTGTCCTGCCCTGTGTAATTATTCAGCCTGATTTGTCTTTTAGAGCCAATGCAGCGTGAGATTACTCTTGTTTCACCTCTCAAACTGGAAAAGCAGGATGCAGGAGAGTGTGCCAGAAATGTCTTAATCGCTCTATGTGAAGAGTGCCCTTCAGCGGATCCTCTTCCGATTTTATTTCTGGAGTCTGAGATGGTGTTTGAGGGAGGGAGAAAGAGACAGAGCGAGCAAGCGGGAGACAGTTGGATGCAGCTATTCACAGGAGAATTGGAGTATGAGTTTTTGATATTCCTGCGGCTTATCAGTGGAATCTCGAGCAAACACATCTATCTCGGCTCATAGATCTAACATGGAGGCAGTAAATCCAGATTAGATAACCTCTAGTCTGAATGTCTGCAGGGGCTGCAACAAAATTAAGGTTCTGCCCGCTTGACCTTTTTGCTACTGAAATACTGTCAGCCTGAGCTACAGAGGAGGACGGAGAGAGCGAGGGAGAGAAGAGAGGAAGGGAGGGGGATGCGGGTGAACAATAGCTTCGGCTGGAGCCAGAAAACTTGACTCATCCTGTTCCTAGAGCTGCAGATCGTGCTCAGCTCCAAAGCAAGCAGCATTTACTGGAACACGGATCAGCCTCAGCATCACTCATGCCACATCTAACACTTTGACCTGTTGTACCCGCTGCAAGGCTGCTTCAGCCTCATCCAATATTCAACAGCCAAAGTGAACCCGGTTAGAGCTGTATCACTGCATGTGCTGATGGTGCGGATTTGGGTTTTTTTCTGGATGTGTGCCTGCATCAAATTTATAATGTATGAGATTTAAATGCTAAAATGTTCAAGTGGTCATTCAACTAAATTACAAAAAAACATCTTCTGGCCTTCCTCTTCCCAATGTGGATAGCTTTAATTTTATTTGCCCAGGTTTTGAGATAGCCATCTCCCAATGCAGTACATGGTGGGGGAATTAAATTTCATGTGTGCTACTTACATCACTGAAACATTACATTTAAAAAATTCAACAGGAACATCTCTTTCCAGTGACAGTCACAGCCACTCTGGAGAATCACAGAACAAACCCTGAACAGTCTCCATAGGGATTATTTCTTTTGGTAGAAAGTCGTTCCATCAAAAACTGTTCACAGTGAGGTGTCTGGATTGTCCCGAGTATTGGAGACATTTTCTGGAAAGACGCAATGCTGTAGAGATTTTCTTTTTAATGTCATTTTTAAAAGGCTGTGAGCACCACAAGGCTACTCACTTTGATTGTATTAGGGTGGAGGTGAAAATCTCAGGAAAATAAAAAAAATAAAAAAAAAATCTGCATGGATAGATACAACAAACATAGTTTGAGTACATTTCACCAACCGGTCACCAGAGTGCAGATTTTTGCACTCCGGCATTGCACTACAAATCAAGCACATATACATATTACACCTGCCTGTACCGTGACATTATTTGGGAGCCTTTTGCCCCCTGATCCTCGCCATAGCAAATTAACACCCTGGGAGAGAAATCATAGGATTATAAGAGGAAAAAAAGCAAAAGAGAGAGATTAGAGAGAAGAGGCTGAGATAAGAAAAAATGGTTATGGACCAGCAGTGAGATATAAATGGCTCTGAGCCCTTAGAGACTGACTGCCAGTGTCACAGTGGCTGTGATACCCAGTGAGCAAGTCTGCACATTTTCACTTTTCTCCAGTCATACACTAAACAAATATATTCACAAATGTGACACATTTATTAACATGCACACAACAGTTTTTTTTTCCCATCGCACCAGACTAGATGGTTGTTTTTCATTGTCATCTGTGCGTTCTTGTGATTTATGTGTTTAATGCCTGACTGCAAACCAACCAAATTTCCTTGAGGATAATAACAAAATTAAAGACTAATGAAAAACTGAGCTCAAACTCTCATATTCTGACTGTAGAAACAATTATTTGATGGATGTACTCCTTCATAAGGTACGGTGTTGCGTCAAATCCCTTGTGGATTTCTCTATTTAAAGCCGTTCTACTCATAATGGAGGATGTACACAGAAAATAAACGTAAGCAGAGTATGAGAAGATGCTAATTGTGCAAAACAAGCTGCGACTTACTATTCACCACTTGTATTTTGTACTTTATGTCTGCTGCACAGTAGCGCTGCTTAGCATATGAAGGAACAAATCTTTAACACCATACCATGAAGCTGAACTGAATCACCAGGGTCACTTACCAAATCTGTAGCTTTTTTGCAGTGCAGCTCCCCTTGCTGGTGACTGAAAGTGCTAAGCCTACTCAACTATGATACACAGCTAAATCCATGTAATCAATTCTGATGTAACAATGTAGACCGGTGGCTGTCAAGCTATTAACCCTTTAAACAGTTTTTCTATAAGCCTAGTTTTGTGTTAAATAAACAGTTTGAACTGATGAAACCAAGACAGTACTGAAGAGCATCTAAGGCAGCAGTAACCTGTTGCTTTACGATGTGACTGTTTAATCCAAAGAAAGAGCATGGGCTTCAGGTGTCGTCTGGTATTTGACAAACCAATCCCATCTCAAGATCCATTTATATTGTATATAGAATAGAGTACTGTTGTGTTACATGCGATCATATCACATGATTTTCATTGGAAGATGTTTATTCTGTTGTCATTGAAATTGTAGCTGGGCACAGTTCATGTTTGACCTTGGAAACGACGTTGATACAGATTGTGTGATATTATCAAAAGCTACTTAATGAAGCTTGAAGTATGATTGTTTTGTCAAATGCTGTTTCCAAGAATTAATAAAGCTGGCATTAGTACTTAAAGTCAAGGTCAAGTCAAATCTAATCCTGGGAGGGCAATTCTTGCATGTGCAAATTTAACTATGCAGAGTAACTACTAGGTGTCAGCATGTATTTCTGTGCACTCAACCCAACCCCACATGTCCCTTTTACTGTACTAGCAGCATAGTATGGCTGGTTAAAGTAAGTTCACAAAAGGTTAAAGGTGCACTGGGTGAATGAACAGGATGCAGTGAAGAAAGATGAAATGAAGAAATATAGCGGGGGAAAGCAAAGACTCCCGGGGTTTGAGAAAGAACAATTTTAAGAAGGAGAAAGAGACAGCGATGTCCCGTGGGTTGAAAAAAGAGCGAGAGATGGAGAACGAGGGAGGTGTTAGCCGCAGGGCAAAAAAAAAAAAAAAAAAAAAAGGAATAAGGAAAGCAGGGTCACAGCATGAGGCAGAGAGCAAGGAGACACATAACAAGGTGAGATAAGACCCAGTGTGGCAGCAAGGAAGAGGAGACGACAGGATCTTTCCGTTCTGTCTTCATCTTTCAATCAACCTCTCTTCTGCTGGAGTGACTGTACGTTCATGTGTGCGTGTCCACAGCGAGGATCCAGCTTGTTCCAGCATGGGGTAAAGCATGGGCGGCATGCTCCTGTCACAGATAGGTTTCATTTGGTTGAAGCTGAGCTGGGTGGAAGCAATGCGCAAAAACTGTCAGGGGGTGTTTTTGCGTGCATGCACCTGTGTGTGTGTGTGTGTGTGTGTGTGTGTGTGTGTGTGTGTCATGCTCTGTGGGTGGGCATGAACTTCAGTTTGAGATTCAGCTCTTACCCAAGCCTGTCCGTCGATCAGAACACTTACTTTTTGGACCTGTATTTTTTGTCATTTTAGCCTGCAATGACTGCATAACCTCCCTCTGAGAGATTTAATATTGGGCTCTCTCCAGATGTCACCATTTTAGTCTCTGTTTACACCTAATGCATACTGCCATACTGCTTCACTGTTTCCCACTGGAGATTTGATTGATGCCTTTCTAATTGTCCATTTCAGGAAATTCTCAAAGCGGTAATAATTGATATGTGTATTCTTTTTTTTTTTTTTTAATGGATCTAGAAAGTCATTTCCAGTGGCAAACCCACAGATAATTATCACCAACTCTGCAGTTCAGCTCACTTCTACATTTTAAGTTTTTAGTGCCTTCCCTTTTCTCTATTTTTACAGTTTGGTTCACTCTCGCTGGTGTTGTTTCCGGATGCAGGAGGCAGCTTTTTCAGTGGAAAAGCTCTAAAAACCCACTGGACACTACCTGCACAGCACCAAAAGGCAAAGTTAGCAGCTAGCCAGAGTGGAGCATTTAATAGCTTAGAGACAGATTTTGGTCAGCTCAACCCAGAGCTAAAAAGAGACTGAATACTAGACTCCCTAGACCAGGTGGGCAAAAAAGACAGTCACTGCACCACAAAACCACTAAAGTGAAAGTGTTCGAAAATCTCTGAACTTCACATGAAATGGAAAGTCTGTATTTGTCTGTATTGTCTGTAATGATCGTCAATAGAAGTTACAATTTCTTGACATTTTCTTGACTTCTCAGTGTGTTTTAGTTTAGTCTGTATGCAGGGATGGATAAAAAATGAATACCGGTACTTTTGCCAAAGCACACAAGATGTGGATTTCAAAAAAATACACATCTTGCGGAGCTGCATGTTATTTAAAACATTCATTTGGTAACATATGTTTCTGATAAGCAGGGTTGCACAAAGCTTGCACAAAGTTACTATTTCCTGAATATTGGAATCTAGAATGTACCAAAAATATAATAAAAGGTCAGTAACAGTCAGAAGGAGACTTTTTCTCCCAAAACTGCCATGGGTATAAACTCCGTCAGGAGAAAAAAAACAAGAGCTGTCAAGACGTGGTTATCCCTTTATCCCCAACCACTCGTCTCCATCCTTCGATCCTCCATCCCTTCATCCCTCTACCCAACTCCCATCAAACCTCCGACTGACTGACAGCCATCCCTGTGAGGCTTCGTTTTCTGAGAAAAAACTCACACACGTACACACACCCACGCAACCGTCTGATCCGATGCCGTGACTTCCCGTCAGCGGTGCCGCTCTTCCTGTTTTGTTGCGTTCTGACAGGCCAGTGTTGGGTTGTGTTAGCTTGTGAATGTGTTCAGGGCTTCAGGGGTCAGAGCCGCGCTTACAACCTTAACGCCCAGATGTGGACTCTGTCTGACGTGTCTTGCCAAGCGGAAAGCGCTGAGAACAACCCTGAACATGTGCTCTAGGTGATAATAAAGACTTGCACGTACAATACATGAAGCAGCATGTGGAATAGCTTAAGTTGGCCTAATTAGACACTGTGGGGTTTGAAGTTGGTTTGGTGGGGGAGAAATTGTATGTAGAAAAACAACAGAAGAAATAACATGTTGATTAGTCTGTCTTTTTCTTTTATATTGTCAGAGTGACGTGAATTGTACATCCTCCACTACGTTTTAAGATGGAATTGAATAATTTATTTTTTAATATTAATGTACACAGATATTAAACAAACATTAAACAGTAGAACATTAATTGATGTGCACAGAAAAGAAAAAAAATCCTAAATTGGCTCAGACAGAGACATAGGAACTTTGCCAAGTTAATTGAGGCAGTCAATATCAACAAACTCAACCAGCTAATGGGATGAAAGAAAAAGAGATGAAAAATGTAATCCTATAAAGGCATAGAAACCAGGCAAACTTTTAAAATCCAATAAAGTTGAAAAATAGCATGTGATAAAGAGAAATGGAGTGCAAACACATACAGCAATAGCAGCAAACTAATCATGAGGATGAACAATAGCAGAACAAAGTCAATATAATTAATGTGTGTGCTGGTTGGAGGCTCATGAGAAAGAAGACAAAGAACCATTTTTTTTTTTTTTTTCAAAGAACAGTCGCTGTAGCTGCGACTGTCCTATAAACCTACACTCCCATTTATTAGCTGCGCATCCAAGGTCTGTTGGAGGTCTTGAAGGCCGTTTGAGGCTTGCAGTCTGGGGCATGAAGCTGTGAAAACAGACCCATGATGGGAACGAATTCAACTGAAATCTTTTTTAGCATCGCTCCAAATTTGCCCGCATCTTTTTACACGCTGCCAGAAAGGGCGGCAACGTGCACGACTCCTACGCCTTCCGCATTTTCTCATGATGGTCCTTTTTTTAGCTTGTGTACCAGACCTTCATCTTCACAGTGACACTGTCACAATTTCTCCTTGAGCCATCACTTTCTTTTTTTGTCCTTGCGCGGCGGAACGCGTTCTTAAAAAACTCTGAGGGAAAGAGCCAGCCAGCTTTAAGCTGTCCACTAAGTCTAAGCTGTATGTCCATGATATGTCTGAGGCAATGCTTACTGCTTTGTCTGTTTGCTCAGCCTCAGCAAAGCCCATTGTAGTTTTTGTATCTTTCTCCTTATTTACTCCTTTTCCTCTTCCTAAAGAAAAGCTCTCTGTTTTAGCAGCTTTGGAAGAAAAAGAGAAGCTTAAGAAAAAATAGAACAAAGTAGCAGAAGGAAAAGACAACCACCTATGGATGTGCCTGTCAGGAGCGTCTGTGTGGAAAAGTATCGATCCAAGCAGATGAACCAGTGGTTAGCCTTGGTTTGGAGTGTATGAAGATTAGCTCTCCCTCCTCTCCCTCTTTCATTCCCTCTTTGTTTTGTCTTGCGTTCTCTCTCTCTTCTCTCATCGTCTCCATCTCTCCCTATTGCCCTCCTCTCCTTCCCTGGCTCGCCTCCCTCTGCCCGCCTGCCTGCTGCTTACAAACACACAGCTCATTTCTGTCTGGCGGCTCGTCTTGCCTGCTCACTGGAGCCTGCTGCTGAAGACTGAGAGGACCTGAGACACGCATGTGGCAGCCTGCCAACCTGTTTGTGTGTTTTGGATCACTGGTGTCTTTATCCAGCAGCTCAAGTGTGTGTGTTTGTGCATGTGTGTCTGAGAGCAGAGATCGGGTGAGGAGGAGTAATGGGGACAAGTATCTTCTTAATCACACAAGGTCCTCAGCAGATGTGCGTGTATATGAGACAAGACACATCGCCACGTACAAATGTACACACATTGATCCTCACCCATTGATTTTGCGATTGTCTTATACCATGCCCAAACAGTGTATGTTTCACTGTGAGTGTGTGGACAAGTGAGTGTGTAGGTTAGTGCTTAGTGTTACATGTAGGAAGGGAGAATAAAAGCTGGGCGGCAACCAAACGAATGGCAGGCCCATCAGTCTTGGTAATTGAGTTACTCTTTCCCATTTAACTCAGTAGTTTCCTGTGACCAAGAGGAAACTTTTCTATTTTGCATTTTGCTTTGCATTTCCCGACAAGCTTATTGACTCAGGGACAGCCGAGGCCTGCTGAATTCAAAACGGCATACTTTTATCTACAGCTGGTTGTGTTAGTCAAATTTTCACACAGCATATCAAGGTTCTCGGTCTGAGAAAAGGATCAACATGCTGCCATTATTAAATTAGTGAAAGTGTTTCCCTTTGCTCTTGAAACCATATATAAATTTAATATCAGGTAACCACAAAACATGTCTGTTAGTTACTGTAACACTGTAAAACAGCCTCAGAGAGGCTTTGTTAGCCCGTATTTACTGGTGGAAACCTTCCCTGATGGCCTGCTTTCTCCCATCTCTTTACTTCCTTTGTCCACCCCAATCATCCTCTTTCTCCATCCTCCTCCTGTTCCTTTTGTCCTTTAGGTGTAGCGGAGGTGATAGTTCTGGTGGGAGGGCGTCAGGCAATCGGGATGAACCAGCGCTCCCTGACAGCGGTCACCTGTTTTAACCCCCAGAACAGTAAGTGGTACCCGCTGGCCAGCCTGCCCTTCTACGACCGCGAGTTCTTCAGTGTCATCTCGGCAGGAGACAACATCTACCTGTCAGGTGAGCTAAATCACCCATTTCAGCAGCACAATTGTAGCTTTCTTGTCACAGTCGTTTAGTGGCACAGAGCAGGAGGGATATTAGATGCCATCAGTTTATCACACTGCAGTAGTGAAAGTTCTGCATCCTTGAACCTTTCATATCAAGTTTGGAAGTAAAAAAAATAAATAAAAAAGTAAATACATACAACTAGTTTAATGACATAGACACTTACTGTCCTCAAAAGTCTTTTGATTTAAACGGTTAACACAATTTCGCAAGTTACTGTTACATTATAACACCAGGCTGATTTTGTTGTACCTACATCATTTTTGCCACATTAGCAGTATGGCTCTGTGGATGGCATTGCCAGTCTCACAGTCGGTCCACCACTTTAGACCAGGTCTCATTAGGTATTGGATGGATTGCTACGGCATTCATGGTCCCCAGAGGATGAATCATACAGACTTTTCATCTAGTGCTACGGTGAAGATGACCTTTGCGGTTTTCAGTGAATTGTTTCACAACTATTAGATGGTCTGCCACGATATTTGGTACAGACACTCATGTTGCCCTCAGGGTGAATCATAATAACTTTGAGGATCCCCCTCAAAGTCAAAAGTCAAATTCTAATTTGTGCAGAGCGCTTTGCCTTGGCATCGCCACATGGCCTCTGCAACATCAGTGCTTCGATTTCAGCTGGCAGCCTTTGTTGCATGTCATGCCCCCGTCTCTCTCGCTTCTGTCTGCCTCTGCTTCTGCTGCTGCCCAATAAAAGCAACAAAAAAGAAAGCCACAACTGTGCTTATGTTTGCTAAAAAGCAAATGTGAATATGCAAAAACAGAAAACAGCTTCTCCTAAGCATCAAAATGTCAACATAGATATTTTGAGCATGTAAACATACTGACATTAGCATTTAGCTCAAAGCAGAGCTCAGCACAGCTGTACAGCCTCATTACAGAAACACTGATAATGATAATGAAACTAATTCCTTAAGGTTTTTTGACTTGGCATGAAAAGGTGATGAACACACATATTCTCTCTTAATTTTATCATGAAGAATTTTCGAAGGCAAACGGTGGAATTTCTGGTCTCTGACCTCTTATGGTGAAAATCACTTTAATCATCACAAGTCCTGAAAAAGGTCTCCACACTTGACATTCATGGTCTCTTAGTGGGGACATTTTCACTCTGTGACAGATATGACTGCAAAGTGAAGCTACCCAGAGCATCGCCAACTTCCTTGTGACCTTTGTGAAAGAGCTTGAATTTTAAAAGCAAGGCTGGCTGGAGGGCTCGAAGCTTACTCATCTGTTGCTTTGAAAACCTAGCTTTGCCAAACACCGCAGACAACTTTAATGTCTTTCTTTTCAGAAGAGTCCTTTTTGTGTTGAATGTCCCTTCTATTTACCTTCTGTGAAGCATTTTTTAACATGATTTTTTCTTTTTCCTGTCTGGCTTTACAGTCGCTGCAGTGTTCTGCAGTGTATTTTGTTCCATAGTGGTACACTGTGCACTCTGTGACTCCCTCTATGAGACACCTTTAAGTTGCTCCAGAGGTAGACTGAATTTCTTCCTCCACGGTCCATTTGTGCAAGAATCCTGCACGGTACTCAGACCTTGACATTGCACCGTGGAAATGCAGCAGGATTTGTCCTGCGTGTACCTTTCCTTTCCCTCTTTTCATATAAATGTAAATTTGTGTTTGGGCTTTGGAACAGGTCTGCATGTGTCCGTTGAGAGTCAGACAGCCAATGGAGAATTCAGAGGCGTTCGAGCTAGCCAATCAACAGGCTCCGCTCTGTAACCTTCCTCACACCAGAAGCAGGGTCACTGAGTCACGGCTGGTGTTACATGTCAAACTACACAGCAAACAGAAACAAGCACAGTTTTGATGGTTGGCCGCTTCACTAGTCAACGTAGCAGCAGCAACAACTTTCAGTCTGTAAAAGTCTGCCCAGCACCACACTTTTTTTCAACCTCTGAAAAATACATCATATTTAGGAGCGGAGATTTCAACAGTGAATAGAAAGAAAGACAAACTAATTTTAAGGAAAATGATCCTACCAGTAGCCAGAGTTTTGCAAGTACACATAATCTCTGTGCTGTCTACTACTAAGAAGTCATATAGCCCTTTTCAACCCAAAAGTTTCAGGTCCTTTTCTCTTCCACTGAAGAACCAATGATGGACAATGAAATACAGTGTTCCTGAAGCAGGGACTTGAAGCGATCCTACAGCAGCTACATTCATTTTGTCTCTTCGAAAACTAAGCAAATTTCCAGTTCCCTCAAACAGTTCTTGGTTTCCTGGAAAAGTTCCCAACCATCCTACATACCGGCTTAAATAACCCTTACAATTATATATTTCAGGTGGCACAGAGTCCGGTGTGATGGTGGCTGATGTATGGTGTTACATGTCCCTGTTGGACAACTGGAATCTGGTGTCCCGGATGACGGTGGCTCGCTGCAGACACAACAGCCTGGTGTACGACGGAAAACTCTACACCATCGGAGGACTGGGTGTATCAGGGAATTTGGACCACGTGGAAAGGTAAGAGTCAGTCAAATTCCACAGCAGCTTGTCTCCAAACAACAGACACCACCAGCAGCTCACAGCTGGTGACTGCACAGTCCCACAAATCTCTAAACCCCAACTTGACAGCCATCACAAAGTGCGCGAATGGACGATTCTGCAAAAGTAGGTGGATGCTGAGCAATCCAGTTTCAGCAAATAAATATTCACACTGCGAAGCGAAACATGGCAGATGGTGTGGCATGCAGTACTGTGGTGGAGCATATTGCAAAAGTGGTTGGACAGGTTTGTTAGCATTTTCTGTGAGAGCAAAAGGTGCAGAGGAATGAATCCGAGCCGGAGCATATTAAATGGTCACAGCTGTGAGTGTTGTTGTGGAGCGACAGAGCGCCTCTTACTTGTTTGTGAGTGGCACATGAGTGAGAGGATTTGCTTTCATAGAGCAGAGTGGGGTACTGTGTCTGATTCCATCCACTTCAGCATCGACACATCGCCAACACTTCATTTGAAGGTCATCCACTGTTCAGCTAGGTCTTTTCTTCTTATTTTTTCATAGGCCGCATCCTTATAGAGTCTAATGAATTCCAAGTGGCATAAAGCATGAATAGGGATTGTCCAGATTTAATAATCCGATTCATATCACTTGACATGTAGCACTGCTCCCCATTTCTTATTTTTCCCTTTAACCTGGGCTGAGGAGTGAGTTTCAGCGGAGAGAAGGGGGGCCTACCTCCCCTGCACGGCAGAGCGAGATTAACCAAAGCAATCAAAAGAACATTACTGAGTATATTAGAGCAGGCCGCTGCCGCTCATTACCTAGCAGCTCAATTGATCTCCAAAGCTGTTCGCAATGCACAACAGTCCTCCAAATGAAACAGCCTAATTTGATATTTCCCCATAATGCTGCCATACAGTGTCGTTATGACAGGGGGTAGATGGAATATTTGCCCCTTAATGGAAACGCATTTGATTCCTCTGTCTCTGAGCTGCTTAATTTGAGAGCTGCCAGTGCATCTGGGGTATTCATGGCTCAAAAGAAATCAGCGTCTCATCGTGTGATGTGTTTGTATGTGTTCCTCTGTCTGTGCCCTTGTGTGCGTTTTGGTGCAATCATGGAGCTTCTCCGAGGGCCCTCAGCAACTGGACTCAATTATCAGCACCGTAAAACTTTAACCTACTTTGCCTCTCTCCAAGAACTGCCAAAGGCCCCTGCTTGGTATTACTGCCCTAGCGCTGCACTCTCACAGGTTGCAACAGCTCGGGAGAAATAACCCACACACCGAACAAAATACTTTTCTCTTAATAGTCAGGAGGAAAATGCACAGTGGTCGGGGCTGAAGCAAACCATTTGTAACACGAGGTCAGGGTCATATTCACCGGCCTTATCATTTAAAAGCTAACAGGTCACTCAAGCTGTTTGGGCAAATTGTTGTAGAAGTCAACAGCCTTGTTACCAAGCAACCCAGGCTTTTATTTTGTCTTTTTATGAAACCGCTATGTGGAGCACAGTCAAAATTAAGTCAGGTGGTCTGAAAACGCACTACTCTGAGAATAAAATGCTTAAATAAAAGAAAGTTTATGCTTTTAGAGAGGGCATAGACTCTGATATAACTAGCACACATGCTGATGTATTATATTGAGTTATATTGTATTTTTGGTGTTCGTTTTTTTATGATAATGATTACAAATGCATTATTCATGGTTTAGATTTCCATTTAAAATGTGTTATTTGGATAGTCTACCTTTTTTTTCCGATGAGATGTGTTGACCTGCTGTGAATGCCTTCACAGTACCATCGACTTTGTTGATGAATTGTAGATTAATCAACTGGCAAACACAGGCAGCGTGAGCTGCAGGCACTTTTATGGAGAGCAGAACATCTAACTATATTTATGTGAAGAAAGTGAGAGCTGTTACTGGGGAATAACACAGGTACTGTAAAGACTGGAAATATTCTGCTTCTTACAGATAAAACCCGCTTTGTATCTTTGCAAAATAACTTCACCCTTAGGTTTAGGTTTGAAGGAGGAATTTCATTACATTACCGTTTAGACATTCAGATCAGTCCATATGGCTTCAGGGAGAAAGTACATCTTTTCTTTGGGGAGCCTCTAAAGCAAAAGTAATGTGGTGATTTATGCATAATTTACAATAAAGGTTTTGTGAAGAATTTACTGCTATCAACTCTGCTGCCTACCCTAAACATATATTTAAAAACATTGTATACATCAGGACTGAATGACAATATGGCAAACAGTTCCGCAAGCATAAATACACATATTCAAGCCATAATGCAGATTTATACCTTTGAGCAATATTCCTTCCACTTTAAAAAGCATAATCTTCAAAAGTTTGAAAAAAAAAGAGTTGTTTAACAACCACACATCACTTATGTGTAATTTATCCCTGTTGGGATGTAAAGCAATGGAGGAATTAGGCGACAACAAAGACACTGTAGATGGGTGTCTTTGTCATGGACTAAAAAAACTACATCTCTGAGCCTCAGCTGAATAATCCTATTTACCAACAACAATGTCACATAAATCCTCTATCCAACCTGAAGCAAGACCTCACATTCATGCTCAGAGCTAAGAAGTGTTGGACAACTTAAACCAATAACAGTGTTACATTAAAGCAAGACTATGCAGCCTAACTTTTAAAAGAAGAAATAACTTTTTCTCTTACAAATGAACAGCTATCTGTTGTGTTTCTATGTTACAGTAGCCCTACAGTAGCCCCGAATAGACAAAACACTGATTCTAAATAATTTAATCTAATTTTGCAGTTTCTCCTTCACGCTAGGAAGGAGAAAGTGATGTCAGGGGGTTGCAATTGGCAACAAAAGCACTAGATGCCACTAATCCTATACACCAGTCCATTAAATCTAATGTAATGAATGTGATGTTACACAAGTTTGAATGGGTCATCAGAAATTGTAAAAGATCTCATGCCACCATCAGAATTTACTTTGAAAATGACGGACAAGGTTCTTACTAGTAATACGTTTCCAAATAAAATACTTGAAAAAGTTTTCCACCTGAACATGCATATTTGTTTTGCAAAGGAAGAATGAGCAATTTCAAAGCTTAAGGAGGATTTGAGCAACTGGCAGCAAATCAACTCAAGAGACAGGTGCTATAAATCATATACAATCTCAGCGGTTTGGGGAAGAGCTTGACAGATTAACGGCAGCAGTCTGTTTCATAAGACTCGTAAACCGGCATTTGTTCGATTTCTCTAATTAGTTTTTTTGTAACAAGATACAACACAGAAGCACAATTAGACATTAGATTATTTGTTTGAAAATGAAATCCAGTTTGAGAACTATTTTCTCGATAAGAACTGTCTTGCAGATGTTCAAATTCAGTAAGTTGAATTGTCACATATACAGTATTTATAGAGGTGAATCACAGTGAAATGTTGTTTTCAAAAGTTTTGAATCATGCTCAGTGCATTTTTTATTTCATTTTAGACAGCTATGTAACTAAATAAAACTGTGTTTTATAACTTTGACATTGCTCCCACGCACGAGTGCCTAAAGTTTGTTTCTGCATACCTTGAAAGTATTTCTCCGACCTGAAAATATATATTGTATAACATAAGAAGATCATGAAGTTTTTTTTATATGAATCATTACATTCATCTCAAAGCTGAAGATGATCAAGATCGTTTTCAGGCCATTTCTAAAGGCATTTGTTCACGTCTCCTTTGATGAATGAGCCCCATTAATTGCTGATCCTTTATTTTGTAGCTAACCACCAGATTTGGCAGGTATAGCTCTGCTGTGAGACACATTGGCTCTGCAGCAGCTCAGCATTGTTGGGCCAAAACTCTAAAGATAGTTGGGACTCAGTAGAGGAGAAGGGAGGCAGTAAGTTCCTGGCCAGCGGAGATAAGGGAACTGTTACTAAAGCCTTTTTTTGTCGCCTGCGTACAAGGAGGACGGACTGCACAGGTCTGAAGTGCAGTTGTAATATGGAGAGTTAATAACATTCAGAAATCATTAGTCAGTGTATGTGAATGGCTGCCTTGTTTGATATGCAGATAGCTGGTGGGGATTGTATATGAAGGCTGGGGAACGGCATGAAATGGTGCAACAGCCAGAGTTGATTTGCTCCGCTCATAGAGTGATTGATGCAGAGATTATTTACACACACAGCCTGTGTTTTTCCTTGTGTATGCGTCTGCATTTCTGTGCGCTCGTGTGCTCCCGTACTCATTGTTCCCTGAGTTTATGTACATATGTATGTATGCCTCTGTGTTTACTTGTGTGTCTGTCTCTGTGTGTCTGCATATATCAGCTGGCCACAGCCGGAGTTTCTCACCTTCCAGCTCCAGCACCCTGACTCCTAATTTGCAGTCCTTCCTGCCTCTCACGCTTCCCATCTCTACATCCATCTCACTGAGGGTTTCACGCTCCTAACCGTGAAATTCACCCACATTCACAATTATGTCTTCAATCAGAGCCATCTCAAAGCTAGTAGGATGCGGCCTTTCTTTGGAAATGGCAGGAGGTCCAAATCAACACTCAAAGGACCGAGAAGGCTTATCCCTGTCTCCGCTCTCTACGCTAATGACTGACAGATTTTTAGGGATGGAAGCAGTCAAGTTCAGGAGGCTTTTAACTTGCAATCAGGTACCCTGGGCCTGCATGCTCCTCAGCATGTTGATCCTTTGGCAAACCAATATGATTGCAGATATTGAATAATTCATGGGTGTCTAATGATGTGTCAATCACAGATGGTTTTGTTTTATTTATCGCACACTATGCACAGGTTTGTGCGTCCGCCAAGCTCTATTGCAAGTTAATATTGCATGAAGACTGTTAGCAACATGACACTGAGTATAGCAACTAGCTTTTCTCATCAGGGACGTTGTGCTGTTCTGCTAAGGCTTGGAGGAGAGAAGAGCGATTTGCAAAGATCATGTTCTCTGGCTTCTTTATGGCTTTTCGAACTAAATTGACCTTTTAAATTGCAGTACATAAACATGTGCCTGTAAAATCTGTGGAGAAAGCTCCATTGTTCATGTGTTGCTTTTCAGGTTCATTAACTGGCACATTTGTTGTTGTTGTATAAGTGTCCCCGAACTTTACCGCTCCGCTGTGTGTTCAGGCGTCAGTAGCAGTCCGTCTAGTGATATTCAGAATTGTGGTTTTTCCATCTCCATGAAGGTCGTTGAGCTCCTATAGAGTGGTCTGCCTTGTTCTCAGTGCCTTTAACACAACTTTGCACCATGTATTCCTTGAGTTTTCCATTATTTATATATATATACTTTTGACCAGCACAATGGACCGTTTCAAGAATGTTGGCTTAGTCCGATGCAGGAGGCGAATCGTAATGCCTTCAAGACCTTGCGGAGGAGCACTGAACGGCTCCCGGGAAATTTCATCAAGTCAACCATGACCAAGAAGATACAACGAGATGGAGATTCCAGCGGGAGGTTTCATCATGCCTCACGCTGTACACAGTTGAAGTCTTCTGTGTGCTGCTCCGTGGATGACAAGTCCTTAAGTACTTGATGTCCGCGGGTGGTGTGCACACTGAGTTGCCAGTCACCCGGAGAAAGGTCCCCTTCTGTGGGAAACCAGGGGTGGGAGAGACCCCATGTTACACCCAGAAGGAAGAGGTTCTTTGAGTTGTACTAAAGCATGGTTTGCCTCCTGGCTGCTTGTATGAGTGCGCTCTGATGAGTTTCTTTAGTCTGCAGGCAAAAAGAGGCTGTCATGCAGCCAGAAAAAGAAGCTCATGGAGGGTCCGGTCCATTCAAACTCTTACTCTTGCCATCCACCATCTAAATCTTACTTTCTGAATACAGATGCATTTTAAATACATACACTACATATACAGACAATGATTGGAGATGGAGGTTCTTCTCTGTCCATTTCAGCTCCCTGCCCAATAGCACTCTCTTTTGGAGACAGCGGGGAAATAATCAGCAGGGCAATGATGATGCTAATAACAACAGAGCGTCCCGTCACTCTGCAGCCCCGGGTGTTTGGAACCCTGCAGCAAAAGGATCCGGGAATATGGAAGGAGAGAAAAAAGGAGTGAGCCAAGAGGAGTTTAGCAGCACAGTGCAGAAGAGAGAAGATGAGGGGCAAGTGGAGATGCAGCAGCCCCCAGGTGGGCCTGTGAGCGCTGCATAATCAGTCACACTGGAATCAGTGAGCTTGTGTGAACACACCCTCACTCCTCTTTCCCAGCCCCTCCAGCTTCACTAGAGCAATAATGAACTGATGAGCTGTTGTGCATGTCTTTTATATGTCTATATGTATGTTACTGTGTAGATCAGTTTCCTTGTACTAGGTCAGACAGTGCCTGGGGCTAGTTTTGGAAGGGAGGGGGCAGCCCCAGTACCCCCGCAGCATGGCACTGTGGTTGGGGACAACGGGTTCCCAGAGCCCCCCTGCTGAGGTAGTTCCCCCCTGCTGAGCTAATCCCCTGCTCCTCAGGATTAACCAACTTCACAGCGCTGGCCCCTACTGTGCTGTGAAGGCACTGGTTCACTCTCCAACACTACCCCAGCCATCACCCCTCTACCCAGCATCCCTCCCGCGCACTCACACTCACATAAACTCTCATTACCCTTCTGAAATGTCAGTGTTGATTTTCACTTCTCATATCTCTGTCTCCATGTCTCTGTCTGTCCTGCTCACTCATTTCCTCTGCGCATTATAATTCACTACAGATCCTGTTTACTTCGCGTCGCAGCTAAACATTTTCAAACCTTTCCTGCTACATTCATTTTAGAAATTTAAATCTATTTTTACTGCCACACATTAATTAGTTTCCTTTCATTCCAGCACAGTAAGGAAATGTATCAGCAAACTCTTAAAATGTGAGAAATTCATCACAGTGAACATTAAGGCTGCATTTTAAAGTTGTTAAAAATTACAGGTATAATGAATCAATCAGTTTGATGATCAGCACAGTATCAATTGCCAGAAATTTTTCAATTAATACTTTGAGGCATTTGACAAGGCCTGTAGAAACCCGCACAGCTTCTGAAATCTGAGGATCTATTGCTATTCTCTGTTTTTATACTCTGTGGGGAATTGTGAGGATCATCTTTTTTTAGAGACTGAACGCGTAATTAATTCTTTAAAATAAATAAATAAATATGATGTCACTACAATGAGAAAAAATAATGCAGATTTGAAGTTCCCTGTGATTGAAACTTCAGCATGTTTCCAGACACTACATAAACAGGCCTTCATGAAAGTGTGCTTTTATGTCGAGTGTTGGCAGGGAGAAGCCTTTTTCTCATTTTTTATGTACTGTACACGCGTGCACAGTCATTTCCCAGATCCATGCAGGAGCCACCGCGTCTCTCAGTGATTGTGAGGCTCGAGGGCTGAAAGAGAGTGGGCCCAAATCAGGCAGATCATCACATCTCTCTCCTATTTCTCTCTCACCATGCCTCCTCGCCTCCTCGCCTCCCTCTATCCTCCCCCCAGTTTCCTCTTTTAACCACAATCTCCATCCTCTCCTGCACCTTCTGTCCCATTGCTCCCCCCCGTCTCTTCACAGCGCTGATTAGGTGGGCAGGAGATGATGGGTGTATTTGGGGCTTGCGAGGCCGGTGATGTCGAATCTGTCTGACATGCTCGAGCAAAGACAGAGTCTCCTCTTCATTGTGCTCTAATGGGGCGCTGAGGTCTCTGAGACATGGAGGCAGACGATGCAAAGTGCGCGCGCGCGCGTGTGTGACAGTTTTAGAAAACCATTGGAGAGCAGCGGCAGGTGTGCCCGAGGATGGTATTAGGGAAAGGCAGAGGGAGACTACAGGTAATGAGTAGTACGAGCTGCATGTGCTTGCACTTCGTTGATAAACGATAGGCTGGCACTTCGGACAATTTCCAGCCTTTACCAACAGGCAAGTCATTTTTCTCTCACCTTTTTTCTGCTTCTGTGCCGCTTTTATCCTCTTTTCTCCTTTTCTAGCTCTTTGTGTCAAAAACACACACATAGATATAACCCACATAAAAAAAGGATATTCCCCGTGTATCCCCCTCTCTTATTAGGCCATCACCAGTCACCTAGTCGTTCATGCAGTCAATCAGGTTGCAGCAGTATGTTGCTGGCTAATTATCAGTGGTTAGGGTGTGACACATGCCGCCGAGATGGTTTCCAGTTAGTACAAGAAGTAACACCTGACCTTTAGAAAGCATAGCCCTGGCAAACCATCACAATATCCAGACACTCCACCTTTACAGCACCCAGGGAGGGATCGACACTGGAGGTGGGAGGGTTAGTTGTTATATATAGATTTGTCCTGTGTGTGCGTTTGTGTGTGTGTGTGTGTGTGTGTGTGGACGGTGAAGGTGAAGGTGCGCACATCAACACTAGATAAGTGCAGACGCAGTGCTATTTTCAACTTTTGTACTTTCTAGTGTGTGTGTGTGTTTGTGTGTCTGTGTGATGAGTGAGTGAGTGAGTGAGTGAGTGAGTGAGTGAGTGAGTGAGTGAGTGAGTGAGTGAGTGTGTGTGTGTGTGTGTGTGTGTGTGTGTAAGTGAATGTATGTGTGTTCACCAGTAAGTGTTGTCTTTTATTTTAAATGGAAATTTGAATAATTTATTAATGGGAGCAATTAAGGGGAGCCAGTAGGAACCCATCCTGCTGAAGACTCTTCTAATATTTTCTTCTAATATTTATAGAAGACATTGTCATGTACTTGATTTACACTTCCCCAAAACATGTTTGTCTGTTTTTTTATTTTAATGAATTAATTTAATTTAATGTATATATATCTGTATATACTGTATGCAAGGTCTCATTATTTTCTCTACATGAATGAGCCATGTAAGTGTTTTAATTTTGAGCATGTCATTAGTATTTAGCTCAAAGCAACACTGTGCTTGAGTGCAGCCTCACAGAGGTGCTAACATGATTTTATACTCTTGGTCCTGTGTCTTACTGCCCAAACTTATATGAAGCACATGTGCAGAAACCTAGTAATAGAAAAGAGTAACATGACACAAGTTCTGCTTAGCAATCAAACTTCAAGCTTTGCCTACAACCACTCTCTGCCCAGCAATTTGAGTGTCAATTTTAATTTTAACCCCCTCCTCCTCCTCCCCCTCCTCCGTCTTCTTGTCCTCATCACCACTATACAACCCCACACACAGTGCTGCCCTGCGTGGCTGCTATCAACACAGGGGCTTACTTTGGTAATGAAGTGGGGTCTCAGTCTTCCATCTCCCGTCTAGTTTTGAAGAGCACGGAGCAGTAATTGGTGTACGACCTACACCACCGGCAGCACTCATGTCCCCTGTCCTACGTGACATTCCCATCCAATTAAATCTGCGTCTGCACTCACATTCACTCACTCGCACGCACAGAGAGGCAGAAAGAGCACACACTCACTATTATCATGGCTCCCTAAGTTCTCTTCCTGATAGGCTTTCAAGGTGCCTTTTTTAAGATTACACGTGTTGTATCTGCAGTTTATCTTCATACAGAAAGTGTGTGTGGGTATACATGCATGCTCACATATTGAGGAACTATACTTCTGCTGTGAATGGGTTCATTCAGAGGGATTATGGGTAAATCTGTGTGGCCAGTGGATGGATCGCTCACTGTCTCGCAAGGATTAGCTGAAGGTGACACCGAGGTGACAGGTCTGTGTCCATCTGTGTTTGCATGTGTTGCCATAGTGTGTGTGTGTGTGTGGGTGTGCGCATTTATGCATGATGTGTACACGTATGTCAGTGTTATTAGCCTGAAATGTGCTGTAATCCATCAGAGTTAATGAGTTGTGTGTGTGTGTTCTCCTGCAGCGATGGCAGCGGAGTGTGTTTTGCGTGTGTGTGTGTGTCTTTTGGCTGACCTTGACTTCAGTCTGTCAGATGAACACACTCCGAGAGCGTCCATACGGAGAGCAAGACTCCATCAGATCCCCAGATGTCATCGTACACAATCTGTCTGATGTGTGTAGCATGAGCAAATAACAAGCAAAACGGCTCTGCCCTTCACGAATGTGGACGTGTGTCAAAGGTTAAACCAGTGGCTTCCAACCTGGCGGTCAAGACCCCTCAAGTGGTCCAAAGATAAATCTGACAGGTCACAGGATGATTAAAGCGGTAATATTTTAGGGATTTTACCTCATCACCTCTCTGAAAATCCTTCAATTGAGACGAACTTAGACTGTGAAGTATGGCATGTGACAAGAGTTCACATGTAGCCATTGATTATTATTTAAAGGGTCAAGCCAAAAATATGTTGGGGGGTGAAAGTAATAACATAAGTGTGTACTACTAAGAAGAGATTTATACCTGACTGAATTTAATGGGCCACAACTACTTCTTACAGCTGATACTGGATGTTTATACCTTGTAAATGACAGGCGTAATTGATATGTAGCTGACTTCTGCTAGCAGACAGCTTGGTAAAAATACTTCTTGTAAGATGCTTCTTTAAGGAATAATAAAAAGAGCATCTAGAATAACATCACATACATAGCATATTTGGATATTTCCTACTTATTTTGAGCTGATTAAATTCTGAAATATAACATTTTTACATGTCCGCAGATATGGATTATATTGATTATTAGTAAACTGTTTTAGCAAATAGCTTGCAGTGCTACAGTGACCTCCTGTTCAGGTGATTGCTTTTGATTGGACGGCGCTACAGAGGCGGGGCGACTAATCAGAAGATTGGCATGTGCGTGTGTGGAAGTGTCCTTGGGCAAGATAATGAACTCTCAAATTGCTCCCGAAGGCTGTGCCATCGGTGTGTGAGTGTGATTGGATATTTTCTGATGAGCAGTTGGCACCTTGCAGGGCAGCTTCATTGTCAGTGTATGAATGGGTAAATGTGATGTGTCGCAAGACCGGAAAGGTGCTATATATGTACAGTCCATTTACCATTTACAGATCTTTCCTAGAAACATATTTACACAATACTAAAGTGTTGACGGACAAGTTTTAATGGTGCAAGCCAGTTTAGTAAGTCCCCTGTTTGAAAGCAGCTGTTAGCAGTTAAGAACTTCGAAGGACAAGCACGCATACTAATTTGTAGCTAGTGCATCCTAATTCAGAAGCAACGTGTTGGTGGAACGTCTTCTTCTGATGTTGTTTTTAAATTCTTGGTTTGGAGGCTGATGCTCACAGGAGATGAGGAAAGTGCAGCCCTAGTCATTCATGTGTTAGAATGAAGAACAGCTGTTACGTCTTCTTTACAGTTCCCCAGATGAATCTGCCATCATGTCAGCAAAATGGTGCGCTTCCTATAGAATGCAGATACCCAAACATTTACATTTCCTAGCAGCACCGAGCCCTTCCAGTACAATGTAGGACTCAGTAGATTTCACCATCAGACATTGATTAGCAACCCCGCGAGAGAGAACAGGTACAAACAGCTGTCACATGCAGAGAAAATCAACACGGGGAACAGAGGTGCATACAAACGAGTTCAAATTAGTTGTCACAAAGCTGCTGTTTTTGTTTTCATCTCACAATTTACAGAAAGCTGTTGTTTGTGAAATAGAGCGTAGGAAAAGGTGAGTCTGTGCATGTTGCTCTTGCCACATTTGACGACCTCTGTCTGTCCAAAAGATCAGTAACAGCATTGCATTAAAGCTAGAGATCATAAAAGGATCTCCAGAACTCCCTTTTTGCTGTTAATCCACAATGTACCTTTTTACCATTAGGTCTGTGCTCTAAACAGTGCAAACAAGGCCGTATTTAGAAATGTGCATGTCTCTTAGCAACTGCAAGACTTAAAGTTGCATAACATACATCTTGGTATTAAAAAATCTAATGCTACTAGACATATTCCTCGATTTCTGGGCCCATTTTTGTGCTTAATCATGTTTTTCTTAGTTTCAAGGATAAGTGGCCAAATGCAGATGGCATCAGACTCTGAGAAGTAATTCTAGTGCAGCTTCAATGGAGTCTCACAGAGCAGGCACAGGACGTGCTAAACATTAGGTTTCAGTCCTTCAGAAAAGAAGATATTCATTCAAAGGACAAGTTTGTTGTCCGTGAAGCAGATTTTCCAACCAAAATAGACGCATGTAGTGTGTTCACTTATACCCACCGTGCTACTGTATGTGTGCATGTGTCAAGTGTAAAAATGTAACCAGACGCATGCTCTGAGAAAGAGTGACGTTGGCGGTTTGGAGACATGTGTATGCGCGAGTGTTGGTGCCCAGCAGACAGCAGGGTGATAGTGGAGGTGTGGGCACAGGCCTCACAGTTTCTGTGATGTGCTCTGACACACAGATGGCAGCTGACACAACACAGATAGACTCTCACTCTGTCCCTCTCGCACCCACTCTCATTCCTCCCCCTTTCTCCTCCTCACCAAAATGGATGTTCTCCCGTTCGCCTTTATGCGCTTCCATCTATTGCCTGACTTGATAGACATTCAAATTAATGCAAAAGTATTATCACCCCTCTCCTTTCCTGGTTTTCATTTCCTCTTCTTTTACACCCTCTCTTCCTTCACATTGCCCTTCTTTACACCTTTCTTTCCGTCGTCCTCGTCCACGCGGTGATCTTGCCCAGGTGCGAGTAAAGCATTTTGGAGGAGATTCTAGAAAATATGCAAAGAAGCAGGATGTCACAGTTGAATGATTTCAAATGAACATCCACAGTCACTATCAGCAGCTTCCTATTTCAAAACGGCCCGCATGCACCATACATATGCAACCAAATTCGCTTTAAAAGGAAAGTTCAGTAGACAATTTCTACTACATTTTTTTTTTCTTTCTCTATAGTGTTTTTTTGTCACGCTGTCAAGTTTTCTCCCCACCTAGCCACTAATGAACATTCTTGGCAAACGTGAAAAATGTTAATGTAAGCAAATGAAGCCTATATTTGTGTGCAAATTGTTTTGAATGCGCTCCAGGCCAGAGCTGATTCACACAGTAGCCATGTTTTCCTCCAGCCAAATCAGAACCTCTCAGTTCATTACTTCTGACAGGAAACAGAGGGCTGTGAGGGATTGATGCACTCACACACACGCATGCACTCCCTCTCTTCTTGTTCCTGTTCCAAGGGCTGTATAGAAAACAAATGGAGCTGCATGCAGATGCCTTTGTGTATTGAGGTCTTCTGCTTTAATGACACTCAACACCAGATGGGGGAGCTTGCAAACTTGAGGGTTAACTGTAAAATAAAAGAAGGCAGGTTTTCTAGATCTTGATTGAAAAGAGAAACTCAGTGTAAACTAAATAAATAAACTAGAATCACACCTGTACCAAGGCTAAAAGTCTAGAGACTTAGAACATTTGCTACTAAACACTTAATGTCTTATTATTTGCTCATTAATCAATTATTGGACAATTTAAAATTAAAATTCTGAACTGCTGATGAAAGTTATCACAGTACATCTCTAAGGGGGCATGCATGTCTTTACCCTACTTCATGGTAATCCATTTAATAGTAGTTGAGCTGTACCAAAGCTGTGCACTGACCGCCCAACTTACATAGCCATCCCTCGAGTCACACTGCTTGCATGGGTTAATTACAGTCAGTGCAAACGCTAGCCAGCTCTGACGATCTAAACAAAGTTACAATGATTTGGTTGCAAACTGACCTGTTTTTTTTCCTGTTTTGAAGTGTGCACATGCATCTTGAGGGCGCATGTGGGCAGGAGGAAGAGAATGTGAGATAGACAGAGAGATAGTGTCCAGTGAGAGTGAGATGGATAGATGGGGAGTTGCAGGGATTAATGTGAATTTGTAACTTAAGGGCATGACTTCCTGCTTGATAGAATCTAGAGCATCAGCTCCTCTCTGCAGGCGATTAATACATTGCTTTTTTTTTTTTTAACAACTTCAGCTGCATTTTAGTGCACGTGCTTAGTTTCTAAAGGTTACTGCGTGCTGTTGTTGTGGACCTGTGTGGTGTATGCATACTTGAACAACTTGAATGAATGCAGTTTTTGTTCGTGTGTCTTTAGCATTTGTGTATCATCTTCCACTGGATTTTAATAGCTAGAGTGGGGAATACTGTAGCTATTGTTAAGCAGTCAGTGTTCGCATGCCATTCCAGTCTGGTTGCGACTGCAGCATGATGCACTCTTCTGCCTCTTAATGGATCTTTTTGTCAGCGTTGAGGTGTATAGAGCCTGTGGTTTTGTTATCTGAGTGAGTTTTTTTTTTGTTTTCATTCCTCCTTCAAACCCCCCACTCTCGATTCTTACTCTCTATATGCTGTAGTTTGTTTCTCAGGGGAAATGGATATGTGTCAGTGTCTCAGAGACTGGCAGCCCATTTATTATAGAGAGAGGGAGAGGGAGAGAGAGAGAGAGAGAGAGAGAGAGAGAGAGAGAGAGAGAGAGAGAGAGAAAGTATGGTTCATCATCCACATTTGATTAATTTGATTAGAGAGATGTAGACGGCTGTTATGACGCCTATATGTTCTGTGTAGGTGTTTGGAAGATGGACGGCATATGGTCAGATTCAAGAGCAAGACATTGGTGAACAACTTCTAAATCTGCCTGTTCTATAGCATCTTGATGCTGTTCCATCGCAGCTCCATAAAAAAAAAGAAAAAGATGACATACACAAAAGGCTTTTAGATTAGGAAGGCGTGGTAACAGCCAACACTTCGCTGTATCCATTAATAGTCTTTGACTCTTTGAGTCTGTAGTCCATAGCTGGTGAAAGGGACATCCAGACAGGTCCCAGTTTCTTGAAGAGGACAGAAATGGATTTTAGTGCACTTACAGCTGTGCACTTATCTTCCAGTTTCTTGTTAAGATCTAGTATAACAACAGTCTTATCTAAAATACTTAAGACTTAAATGGAGATAAAGAGCTTGATCAGCTAATCTCCTGATTTCATCCAAGTCACGAGTCAAGGCCCTGATTGCAAAGCAGAGCCTTCTCACCTGCATACTACTAACAGAGACCTACATTCAGGTGGAGCTATAGTCAGGTGCCAAACCTTCAACAACTATAAAAGATGCTCGCTACCAATCAATAAATATGTGGTTTATGCATGGATGTGCCTTTCAGATAACACAATCCACCCACACTCTTATATTTAACACCTGGTATTTAGAGTCTATGCTTTCTCCAGAATGTAGGTTGCAGACTGGCATATTAAGGTTGGGTCTAATTCTTCATGTGCACTATGCAGAGCAAGCAAGCAGGTTGGGGCGAGGTGGCAAATCGTCTGCTGTCAACATAAACAAACATGGCAGGTGTGCATTTCCACAGCAACTGACCCGTCTTATCCAGATGGGTCAGTGGAGAACAAAGGCCAGAGAAACGTTAGCTGGTACTATTTTACTAGTAAAATCACACTGCGTGGGTCGCTGTTACACACCTGGCTGACATTGAATTATAATTCTGTCAGTCAGTCGCAGTGCGCACTGCTGCGAGCATTAACATGTTTTTCTTTCCAGATTACATATTCAGAGGCAAGTCTAGTTGAAAGTCTGGTTTCTTTCTTTCTTTCTTTCTTTCTTTCTTTCTTTCTTTCTTTCTTTCTTTCTTTCTTTCTTTCTTTCTTTCTCCTCACCTAAAAGAGAACAATCCCAATTGTTTGTTTTGTTGTAACCCCACAGTCGCATTTTCAAGATGACTTTTCCTGCGTGATGAAACCAGCCCTGTCGGTAGCTCTAGCCAATTGCATGGCTTCATACAGTGATCAGTCTTTGTGTATCTTATTTGTGTATTTGTCTCAGCAACAAAAAAAAAGCTCTGTCTGCCATTTGTGTCTGACAAAGAAGCATAGAGGAATTAGAAAGAGATATAGTCTGTATTTATGTAATAAGCACAATGTGTTTCTTTTCTCTGCCTCTCTCCTTCTTCCATCTCCTCTGCCTTGGAGATATAAATGAAGCATATACACCCACTCTGAGAATCTTTTTTAGTGTCAGTCCTAATGTCACGGCTCATATTAAATGCTTGATAGTGAATCGCACGAGTAATGAATTCAATCAAACTTGGACCTCTGAGAATATCTGAGATGATGAGTCTCTTCTGACCTGCACATGTTTCGCTTTATCAGAACTCCTGACCCTTTTGACTGCATGATAGCTGTGCTGTGTTTATATTGATGGTGCCTAAAACTTATTGTCTTGATCCGTATCAATACCGTACCAAAAGAAATGGGTTCTCACATGAGCACATTATTATGAGAGCTTTGCTCTCTGCTTTGAGGTGGGCGGGACTGTGTTGGAAAAAGATGATGTCAGGTATTTCCACACTCCTTTTAAAGCTGCAATGGTTGATTTTTTTTTACCATTCTGGAACAACAGGAACAACCTGTAAACACAACATTATCACCTCATAAAGGTTGTTGTGGCAAATGTGTTATATTTACTCATCCAGCAGACACAGAGCAACATTAGCAAATATTTGTAGTTGTGTTTCTAGCCGCCTGTATCAGGTAGGTCCAATATTCACTCTAGTTGTAGCTCTGTTTTTGGTTTCTACAAGTGCGATGTTTGTTCACCAGCTAGTCACTAATGTCTGTCTACTGTTTGGTGCTGAGCAGTTAGACTACACCTTGTCATTAAAAGCAGCAGCAGTGAGATGAACAGTGCGGGTTGCTGGCCATAAAATCAAGATAATAGATTAAAAGATGCAAAAAAGCTCCATGGAGCTATTACTTTAAAAATATTGATTAGTTCAGCTTTAGTGTTGTTGCTTAATTAGTCAAAAATACATGAAAAAAACGTATTTTGATTCAAAAGTAAATTTGTCTTGAGCTGTTATCTTTTCTAATTGTGGCCGGCTGTCTTCCTGCTGGCCTTTTTGTCAGTCCAGCAATCAGCTTCACTCAGCAGTGTCTGATCCTTAAATTTATGAACCTCCCCCGATGTGGTCCGAGGGGTAATTACATCTGCCAGAGATTGAGACACGTGTTAGTCCTTCTATCTCAGCAGGGCTCAGTTCCTCAACCTGATGCTGGTGTGTATGTGTGTCCCTGTTTAAACAGTGCTAATTGGCACTCTGAGTGTTTCGAGTCCACCTTTCCATGAGCGTCTTCTGTGTCACTACTTCCTCAGCCTGCCAGTCGAATTAAACCCATCCCCTTGGCAGCTGATGCCAAGAACATTATCTGACCCCCTGAAGGGAATATTCCCAAAGGCTAATTCCCTCGTCTCCTCTCGCATTTTATCTAACGGTCTTCTCACAGGAAGGTGGATGCTAACGCTTCTGGGTGTCATTTAAATTCAGCTTGCCTTCAAATGCCACAGGAGTTGCAGCAGGAGAGGATCTGTGGACTGAAAAAAAAAATACCTGTCTTTGGACACCTCTCTGTCTTTGATGGGTATGTCGAATGAGAGAGGAAAAGAAAGCAAAGAAAGTACTTGCTGTGCTTGCTAAAGTGATGTCCATTGACCCCAGTGAAAAAAAATCACATGTTAAAAAAAGATATATCTCTCTAAGTGACATACGGGAGCACTAAAACCTTCTTCAATTGTTCGATGTGTATAGTTTGCTGTTCATCTGGTTTTTCATGTCAAGGTGTTTTTCTTTATGTTACAAAGAGACGACATTGATCAAGGAGGATTTGCTTTAGTCTGGAATGGATGTGTGTTTTAATCACAGATCCTGGATATGTTTGCGGCTCTTTAATGAGGCCCACTCCAGCTGGAAGGCTGTCGGCGCGGCCGCTTTGATCAGTGGCCCATGGACACGGGATTACACTGCTAACACACCACCCTAATGGAGCCACGGGCAAAAAACACGCACACAAACACACGTTTTAAACACCCACACACCAAATGCAAATTTAAGAAATATACATATAAACACACACTCAACCTCTGACAAGAGGCACAATCCCATAAGCCAGTGTCTTGTTCACATGGAGCCCATTGTGTCAGGCCCTTTCATCTGTTTGTGCCGAGTTTTAGGCTCGCCGTTGAAGTCTCTGCCAAAGAGGGCTCAGTGAGAAAGGTCCAAAGCTCAGCGCTGACACACAGCCCAACTCTAGAGAGTAATGGCTTGTAGCTCCCAACATATGTTGCTTTGTGTAATTGCTTTAATTGCTGTCATTGTACGTAATGGTTGGTCTTTTTCATCTTCCCTGGTGGTGTAGGCATTCTGCTAATTATATCTGTCAGCCCTGCAGCCAAAACGAGCATTTCACAGTGAATTCAGAACAGTGGGAACTTTGAAATCAGTTTTTCTATATAATGATGTGTGTGTGTCAGGGAGGTGGGGTGGGGCGGGGGGGGGGGGTAAATGAGTGACTACAGAGTAGTTTATGAATCATTAGAGATTTCATAAGTAATTTAGAGACTTTCTGTCATGGATCTGTTTAATGGAAGTGTCGGCGTGACTTTATTTATTATTCAAGTTTGAACCATGACCTCCATCTCCACTTTTCTCTCTCAATTTCCTCTGCTTTGCTTTTTCATTCCATTTCCTCCAAGGTTGTAATGATTACAATGGTGTACAAAAATGGAAAACTATAAACACTAAAGAAAAGAAACTCTTTCTCCCCAGGTATGACACTATCACCAACCAGTGGGAGACGGTTTCTCCTCTTCCAAAGCCGGTCCATTCTGCGGCAGCCACAGTGTGCGGAGGGAAGGTCTACGTGTTCGGAGGTGTGAACGAGGCCGGGCGCTCGGCAGGTGTCCTTCAGTCTTATGTACCGCAGAGCAACACCTGGAGCTTCATTGAATCACCCATGATAGGTAAGACAAGTGACAACACCCGCAGTCTTTGTCACAGACACGGCTCCACTCGCACATTCTTTCAGACACAAGCGTCACAACAGTGGAGAGATGTTATGTCCTCAGGGGACGTGTTGCCATTGTTACCGTCACCTTTTGTGTTATGACAGAGCAGTTGTTCCCTTTTTAAACCGGTGTGTACCAGGTTGTGGTCTGACATTCCCAAATGTGTGGCTCCTCTCTCGCTCCTCATTATGCCTTTGTGTTTCCCATTTGAAAAAGAATGATCCAGTCAGGAGCTAAATTGTTTTACTTCAAGACATGAATGACATGTATGAAAACATTTGCTTTTTCTCAGTGATGTAACCCCAATGCTGGAAAAAAAAACATATTGCAACAGCACAGGTATAACCATTTATCTGTATGCGTTCTTTTAATCTTTGGTCATAAATATCTTGCAGTCTCGTTAAAGAGGACCTCCATTATGGTTACCCGGTTGCCTAGCAACAGCGTTCTCAACAACATTACCCACTTGAACACCTTCCACATTTTGTGCTTGACTTCACCTCTCAAAACCATAAACTCCTGATTGCCATTTGAAGGCATAATATTATCGTACTTATACATTAGATGACTGTGTGAGGGTGAAATTCTGCAGCTGCTATATGTCTCCTTTCATAAACAGGGTTCTATACTCTATAAGTGCAGATATCGACAACCTCAATGTGCCTTGTGCGCTCAGGTGAAGATGAAAGCCAGCATCTGGATTAGAAAAACCTTTGACAAATGTGATTTTAAACTTCAATATCAGAGTTTATTTCGTTTAATTCAGTGTTCAGTGTATGACCTTTTCTGATCCTGTTGTTTTCTCCTCATCATTAAGGCCATACTAGTCAGTATTTTCCATTATCCCCTGCTCTTCCCAAGTTCTATCATTATAATGAGGGAACCATAGCTGAAATGATAGGTGGGTCCAACCACAGCTTCTGACATGGTATTGGCCAAACTCTGTGGTTATTCACTGCACAAATCTGCAGCCACATTCCAGTCTGAGCCACCAGGGACCTGTGAAGGACGCAGCAGCAGAAGAAACACTTTAACCGAGCTGCCATAATTCCAAGGTAGCAGGAAAAACACACAGTGTACAACTCTGCGTGATTCAAAACACTGACAGCTGTGTTCCCAGTGCAAAGATCTTATCCACAGGCAGGTTTCTTTACAAAAATATATCCTTGAAAGGTGCAGCATGGGGATGATTGCTATTGATTTGAACACATCCTTCGAGTCGTTTCGTTTAACATTTGCACATGGACAACACTATTAGACATATAACAAAACTCCTCCAACAGTTTGGCATTTGGGATTTGCTTTTTTGTTAGGTGAGATGTGAAGGTTAGATGTTAGGTTAGATGAGGAGATTGATACCACTCTCATGTCTGCCGGTTAAATACAGAGCTACAACTACAGAAAGAGGGAAACAACCAGCTGACTTTCTTCAAAGCTCACAGAGTAATATGTTAATCTGAATTGTCATTTTTACACAGAAATATAACATGTTAATTAGTGAGCTTTATGTTTCCCCATTTCTATTATTTATAAATTCGGCTAGCTGCTGGCTGCAGCATCTATTTACCGACAAATGTTGAACTTCTCCTTTAAAACAGAACAGGAATGAATATTTTCAAAGCAACAAAAGCAAACAAAATCTATGCATCAATTTTAATAAATTTTCCACACAATTAAATATTCTATATTTGATGCCGGATTACCCCATTTAAGATGTTGGCACATGTTAGATTCTTGGGGTGAGGAGCTGTCCAAATGCTGCTTCTTCTTTTTTTTAAAGAGAGAATTATTATCTCAAATGGTTGCATACTGTTGCTCAAGGCGACACTTGAAGCAGCAGGCATCAGAGAGAAAACACAGGGTCAAAAATTGAATTCAGATGTTTTCTGACAAGAAGTTGTTCTCGTGTCATTAAAGCGCCAGCGCATCCCTCAGCGTCGCTGCCCAGAAACTTGCTCTCTGTTATTAGTGCCTTTTCAGAGCAACACTACTGTGAGGGAAATCATGATTATGTAACACGGCTGTTTGGGGCGAGAGCTGAATGGTATTAAAGGGCTGGCAGAGCAGCTGGCAGAGGAAAAATGAGAGAAAAGTCTGGTGAGAAACACACGCAGGCACACATGCAGAGATGCAGACACACACAACCTCTCCTTACCTCATATCAACTATACACCCCCGGGGGGCACAGGTACACAGCGCATGAATTATGTAACAAGCCAGGAGGTTGCTCCTCCTGTGCGAGTGTGTGTTTGTGTATGCTTAGAGTTTGCCTCTTTGTGTGTGTGTGTGTGTGTGTGTGTGTGTGTGTGTGTGTGTGTGCGTGTGTGTGTTAAGGATAGACGCAGACAGACAGACCGTCATCTGTCAGGGTGTAGATGAGCCCTCGTCTGACAGCAAACGAGCCAAGAGATAATGGACGGGTTTAGTGCTTCCTGTGAAATTGGGCCGGCGATGATTTTAGTGAGCCGGTGGGGAGCGCTTCTCGATCAACCCTCTGCTTCCCTCCATCGCTCTCATCCTCTAATCTCTATGTTCATCTCTTTCTCTCTCTCTCTCTCTCTCTCTCTCTCACACCGCTCCACATGTCTCTGTCTCACCGTCCCCCCCCTCGTCCCTGTCTCTCGCAGTCTCTCAGCACCGTCTTATCGACTGACACAAACACAGCTGTGTGCGTTTTCTGCTACTGTGCCTTTCTGTATGTATGCCTATGTGTGGGGTGCGTGTTTTCCCTCTGCATGGACCGTCTCCCGCATGAACTGCAAATGGGTTTCACAAACACTTATCAGGACTGACTTCCTATCTCTCGCAGAGTGAAAAATAATATTACTCGTGCCAAATATAGTCTCTTCAACAAGTCTATTGAGATGCACGG
The DNA here is from genome assembly GCF_000972845.2 of Larimichthys crocea. Taxonomy (NCBI): domain Eukaryota; kingdom Metazoa; phylum Chordata; class Actinopteri; family Sciaenidae; genus Larimichthys; species Larimichthys crocea. The sequence continues at coordinate 15,612,094 of NC_040021.1, forward strand.
CTTCTCTGCAGCTTCATCCATATCTTCCTTTTGTCTTCAGTATATCTGTCTCCTGAGCAGTACAGGAACATGGTGGCATAATTGAGGCCCCTCGCATGTACTAAACTATTTATGGAGTCTCATTGTTTTCCCTAAAAGGTCAGTTCACCTAAATAACTGTACAGTTTGGTGATATATCTCTGAGATTTCTGCCTCCACTCGAGCACAATGGAGGTGAAAGGAATTTTGTTTATGCATCAATTGTTTATGAAAAAATCCATAAACCTTTGCAAATAGTATAGCAGTGTGGTATGAACACATTTTTATAATCCTTAATAAAAATTTGCTTTCTGGTAAAACATTTTGTTAGATCATTACACCCCATCAGCTTCTCTATTTCAGAAACTTCTTTGAGGTTGTACATTTCGGGGAGGCAAATTTTCCATCTTCTAATCATCATTTTTGCAGCAGATGTCAATTTAAAAAATAAAAAATAAATAAATAGTGGTCTTCACTAACTTTTTAACATAACTTTAATTCAAATCAATGTTTTTTTTTTTTGGCCTTGCTAGCTGCATGGCTCAAGGGAGACACCTCTGTCCTTCACTTTTGTCCAAACATATCTCAACAAATATTGGATGGATTACCATAACATCTATGTTCCCCGCAGGATGAATTGTAGTAACTTTGATTTTCCCTGACTTTCGGTCTAATACCAACATCAGGCCAAAATTCTTGTTTGTCCAATACTTTATGTTGAAATAACTGCAAAACTAATGATATTCCCATCAGCTTCTGCCGCACTGAGTGCTTATAGTCAAATGCTGGCACGTTAAATTGATTATGAACATGGTAACTATCTAAAAACTAGTATGTAAGCATTGTTACTGTGAGCACATTGGCATGCTTACATTTGCTCAGACACGTACAGTAGGTACAGCCTCACAGAGCAGCTGGCATGGCCGTGGAGTCTTTTTTTTTAAATGCCATGACTGATATGAGCTCTTTCTAGGCTTCTGTACATTACTCTCCATCTTTATTTTTATCAACTCCTTTCTACTGAAGAAATAGCCGCTGCAGAAACTTTTCACAGTGTGCTGTGTAAAGAAATGGTGCCCCCATTACTCCACAAACCAGTCAAAGCAATACAGAGAAAAACAAATTCTCATGTTAAATAACTAAAACTGTGTGTTCACATGTCCCTATCATCTATAAGAAGAAGCCATCTGACAAGAAATCTGTTTTTAGGGCCTAAAAAAAACAAAAATTACCAACATTCCCCATGTCTCTCTCCCCACATTCCTGTCACTCTTCAGCTGTCTCTATCAAAAATAAAAAGTCACAAAATATGAAGTATTAAAGTATTTTCATAATTTGGGTACAGCAAAGTGACATTTTTAATCACTATCGCACATGTTCAGACATCATCAGGCTTGCATGCATCATGCATCCCCTGCCGACAGACAAGTCTCCATCAGCTGGTTGACTCCAGGGACCCAGGAGGAGAAAAAACGCCGTGGCTGGACTGTTCTATCGGGAAATTGACAGCAGAACAATGACTTGCACCAAATGACGTTATCAGCTGAACGGCCACGGCGAGAGCGCCATTATGTAGGTGGAGGAAGAGGAGGAGAAGGTGACACGGCGAGAGAGGCGGAGAAGATGAAGTGTTTCTATAGTTACCTATATTGGACATGACCCCTTTCCCCCCCCCATCTGTTCTCCATCATACTGAATTAAAGTACATCATCCTCTTTCGCTCCCTCTGTTGTTTTGGTCCGTCCTTTCAAAGGCTCTTATTCTCCGCCACATAAAAGGATATTGCGTAAAAGAGAAAAACTTTTTGCTGCTCCAATTACCTTGTTGTAATCTTATCTAAGCTCCTGGCAGCAAGAACTGAAGCTTCTTTGTCCTATTTCCTTCTGCTCCCTCGTCCTCTCTGGTGGGACGCAGGAAGCTGGAGAGGATAGCCAGCACCTCGTCCTCCATCTTTTCTCTAGGAGGAGAATGTCTTGTTTATTCTTTGTTTAGATTCCTCCTCCGCCTGTGACTGACCACACATTTCCACGCTGCTGTAATGCAGGGCATTGTGATGACGACTGCTGTTTGGGAGTCTTTATCAGAGAGAGCGGTCTTATCTAGATCTGTACAGTAAACAGTATTGGTATAATTGAGTGAGTTGCGATATATGTGTGTGTGTGTGTGTGTGTGTGTGTTATCGCTGCAGTAGTGTTCCGGTTTTATAGAATCAGATATCTGCTGTGTTGATGCAGGAATCAGATAGGAAAGGAGGTGAGGGAACAACAAAGTGTTTGTTTGGACAGCAGCCGCAAATTTCATCATCGCCGTGTGTGTTTGTCTGTGCAACGCGTGATTATGTGTGTGTTTTCACTTGTTTCCTGTCCTTGACCTCAGCCCGAGGGGTCCCAGACTTGGTGACTAAGCTGTTTTCTAAGAGTGTGAGAGGCTGCGTCAGCCCGTGTTGCCCCGCAGGCACAGCTGTACTTCTATCACTGCTGCCGTGTTAAAACCTTGTTTTGCTCTTCTTCTTTTTCTCCCTCTACCCTTCCCTGTATTTATTTTTTATGTAGAATGTGGTCAGTGAGTTTTCTAAACTCAGACCTGTGAAACCAGACAAAACCCACTGTGAGGCTTAAGGAATAGCCAGGTTTGTCTCAGAATTAGAAAGTTTTTTTAGCTGACACAGACAATTCTTGGGCACTCTTTACTGTATCCCGCTGTTGTTCAACCAGAAACGGCTCGTTTTCCACGTCGAAGGCCAGGGGATAAGAGCAAAAGCAAAGCAGTGGAGAGATGTTGAACCCTGACAGTGGTCCTTTGAGGCTTGCCAAATGAGAATGCAATATACCTGCCTGGTACTTCTCCAAGCACTCAAACCTGCTGCTTACTGTGGGTCCACGAGAGAAAGAGGCAGGAAGCAATGGTGGGAATTTCTGTGGGGAAAAAAAGAGAGAAAGCTTTTTCCTTTGAGAGCATCCTGTTATTATTCTGCCTCAGGCACCGAGCAGAGAGAAATGAGTGTTCTGTGTTTATGGGACCTAACACAAAAAAATCATGTACACACGCTTATGCTGGGGCACACACACACACGCACACACACACAGGCTCTGAAAGACTTACAGCAGCATACCAATGAGATGAAGAAGGTAAAAGAAGAAAAATAAACACGTCAAGCAAAATGTGAGGAGGACCAGTCAGTGGCAACTTCTTTCTCAACAGTAAAAAATGCATCCAACACCTCTGATGGTTTACGTTGGATTTCAGTGAAACAACTGCATGGAGTCATTTAGAGGCTATAGTATTTTTTCAGCCATAATAGTTGCATGGATAATAATATCTGCTGGTCAGTTCACTAGTATTTGATTTGATTTTGATTTGTTTTGTACTCACTTACTCAAGTCTGATCTGGGGATTTTTTTCATGGACTCATTTTGGTATTTCATTTCCAGACTATTGGAGTCCAGCAATATACGTGTTTTTTTTCTCTCTCTCTCTTTCTCTGAAGTAACTTTGTCCTTCAAAACAGTGACGTCTGTGTTGCTTAACAGATGCCTGTTATTTGTTACATTTTCCATTGAGCTAGGAACATCATTTATTTTTATTTCAGCTCTTCATACAGTACTCAGTGGAGAGATGCGGCCGTCCATGAGTCTAAGGGTTTGATAAATAAGCGCGTGTAATGAGGAGAAATGCACACAAAGATACATTTTGTCTGAAAGTACGTATTTTTAATGTTATTTACCTGCATATCCAATGTTATTAAGACATAATAAAAATAAATAAATAAAAATGTAAAGTTGCACTTCAGCTTTAAGTGAAAGGGCTATACTTAAAATGAACAGCATTATCACATTTGATCTTACAGTACGGTTAGATTGGACTTGCCTTTTGATCATCACAATGAAGTACAACACACTTCTTGGGGTGGAGGTATCGTGCTGTCTTGTCTGGAGAGCGTTGAGTATAATATGAAGTGAAATTGCTCTCCTTAAAGCCTGGCCATGGCCTAATTTGATCCCGCGGTGTTGTTAGACAACACTTGCTTTTTGATCATTACAAATAATAGTAAAAATGATGAATGATGAATGAATCTTCAAATAGAAGACATACTGACCCTCTACTGTAGCATAACAGCAGTCTTGATTCGGTTTCTCTCATTTGGACTCGATCTTGATTTGGACTTGAACCTATTCAGAGTCTTGCCGATTAGTCCTTGGACTCGATAAAGGTGGTCTTGACTGCAGCATTGCTTATACCCGCCTCACATCACGTGTTAGCATTGTCTTTGTGAACTTGTAAGCGTGCTGGAGTTAGCGTTTAATTCAAAGCATTGCTGTGTGTCAGTGCAGCCTCACAGAGCTGCAAGCTGTAGATGCCAGGGGCCAGATGTATAAATGATGGCCTGGTATGTTTGAAAGAGGAATGTGCATCCTTCAGACTAGACGCTCACAGAGTTTTGTAGATCCAGATGCAGGATCGAATATACGGTGAGAGACGTAATGTAAGAGGAAAACACTGTTTGTTATTTGCCAATTTCACTGATTGTATTATAATGTTTGCAGGTCACACAGTAATCTGTAAACTGTCGATCAAATGCATTTATAAAAATATTGTAGTAATCTTTTTACATATTTGAGCCTTCTGTTGATGATCTTTTTTATTTTTGTGTGAAGCACTTTGTTTCTATATGAGTCTATAAATGAATTACCGATCGTCCTGTTTAATAAAGATGAAATATCCCTGCAGTGAAGGTTTACAGGTACATGTGATGAATTAATGATATGGGTGCTATAAATAGCCATGCATAATAGTTCAGTGCATAATGACGGCGACACAATCTGTTAAACTGCACTTCTTTATTGTTCCTGTCATTGACAGGGCTAATGAGTGGTGGAGTATTGACATCCAAAGAGATGTTTATGGATGTTTCGACATCTATTTATGGTGAACTGTGGGAGTAGAAACGAAGCTTGTGCATGGGCACCCAGTTCCACAGTGACTGAGATTTATAAAATAGAAAAAAGGCACACATGCAGCTTCATAAATCTGACAAAAGTAACACGTATGCATATTTCTGCCTTTGTGCGTACAGTTTCATACACAAGCTGTTTGTACCTTGCTGTCACAGAACCTCATGAGTTGAAGCATAGCTGAAAACATAATGCAGTGTGGCTCATTCAGAGTATCACTCCGGAGGGAGGCAGCACCTCTCGCCTCCAGAGGTGACCTGTTAATTAAACATGTCGGCCTGCTCTGAGCAGCCGAGGGGGAGGCGGTTCTACTACACGAGAGAAGCTTTGCGTGCTTTCCCACCGCCGTTATTAAGGCGTCAGACGTTATTCCTCCTGTTGCCCGTCTCCAATGAGGGATGTCCGTCCGTTGTGGCAGCAAGCAGAGGACGTCGGCTCATAGCCAAGTGTCTGTGCATTATTCATGCTGCTTGTAAATTGGCCAGCTGCAGTCTGCTGAAGAGGAATTGCTCCGAGTTTGAAATACACTTCCTCTTCCCACACAGCAGGGCTGCTGCTCGCAAGCTGCAGGTTTCCAATAGCATCGTTCCGCACAAACCAGTGTTTCATTTTGTTTCCCATCATCTATAATTCTACAGTGGTGCTGCTTCAATGCTTCTGTTTTCCTCATGTGCTATACACTGTATCAGATTGAATTATACAATATGCAGTATCCCACCTGTTCACTCATGTATTTCCAATACATGGGCATACTGTTTTTTTTCTTTTCTTTATTTTCACATTTTTGAATCTATGGCTGTGGCAGATGGTGTAATGCAATTGTGAATTATTGGGACTTAGGTGACTCTTTTATATTGCTGCCAAGCCCAAACATATTTTGAGCAGAACCCAATAAAGCCACAGAGATTTATGAACTCCGCTTTTTCCACTGGTTTGCTATCCATTCTGTTTTCTCCTCCCAAAGCAATCTTGAGAATGGCACATCTGTAAAGTGATAAGGAGAATGTTGATGATGATTTTTGCATGCGGCCTGGAGACCGCAGGGGGAAAAAATGTGAAGCAAAAAGAAAAAAAAAAAACAAATTGGTGCCATTATACTGAATGGAATTTCTGCTGTGTGTGAGAATGACATTCAAACAATAGCTCTGTATTTTCTTTAACAAAACTCTCTCCTTCCTTCCCTCCCTCCCTCTCTCTCTGCTCTTTCTCTCATATCTTTAGATAACAAATACGCCCCTGCAGTGAGTCTAAACGGTTTTATATTCATCCTGGGAGGAGCCTACGCTCGAGCCACCACTATCTATGACCCAGACAAAGGCAACATCAAGGCTGGTCCCAACATGAATCACTCTCGGCAGTTCTGCAGGTAAGAGATTACCAACGTAGCGGTGCTCAAACGACTTTAACAAAAAACAACACATTATTACACAGCCTCCAAAAAAAATATATAGAAGTGGGGCGGCGTTTAGCTCAGTTGGTAGAGCAGCCGCCTTGCTGGGTTCGAATTCGACCTGTGGCTCTTTCCCGCATGTCATTCTCCATCTCTGTCTCCCTGCATTCTTGTCACTCTTCAGCTGTTTCTATCAATTAAAGCTTGAAAAGGCCAAAAATATGTAAAACTGAAGCTTATTAGTAATCTGTGAACAAAGCCAGTTATGGGCTGACACTGTTTCCAACACAATGCACTGAGGTTATTAAAAAAAAAATAGCTTTCTAATTCTTGGGCTTGTTTTTTAAAATTGCTTGATCAGTAACGCCGCTGTCTGTTATGCTGAGAAAAACAAAAGAAATCCTCCATCAAAAGAAACTGCTTGATTTAATCAACTTTCTCTCAAAGCATTTAATCGCTCTATTTCATCCTGAGCTCTGAATTAATACGGTGATATGTAAGTCGTTTGTATTTTGGGGTTTATTTGGACATAGTTAGGCGATTTTAATGTTCTAAAACAAAGAGAAGAAATGGGAGCCCACACAACAACATCACTGTTGGACAATTTGTGGACACATAATGCCTGATTAAGGGAAATAAATGAAAATTAACAACAGTGGGATTACATCCTAATATCCCAGACAGCTCGAGCCACTGAGGTGTGCAGTTTGTTGGATAGTAAACCACTGTTTTCTAAGCCTGAGCCCTTTTTCGTAGGAGCTGAGAAAGAAGCATGCATGAAATACATTTGGGAGGCAATTACAGACGGTGATCTTATGTGCAGTATGTATAACATAAATCATGTTGTCAGAGTTATTGATAAGCTGCAGCAGCACACGCCAGGCAGCTGTTCTGCTACATTTAACTAAGTCTGACACACAAGGAAGAGGAAGAGATGCAGGGGAGAGAACAAACACACAGAGGTGCCAAAAGAGAAACACACAAATACTCAGAAACAGTGCTATCTACGGCGCATTGCCCCGCACACAAGATGAAGTCCAGCAGGTCATCGTGCAGGAGAGCTGATAGTCTCACTGCGGCCGGCCCTCTGCAGACCAGCACCTCCCCTCTGTTTATCAGGACAAGCAGCTCCAGGCTTTGCCCTGTATGCTCTCCATTTTATGTAATAATCTTTTTTCAGTATTGAATTTGTGTTATAGAACTGCCCGTCGTTCGTCCTGTGCACGTGTGTGTTTGAGCGCGTACCTTATGTAAATGCAGATCGTTCCAAACCCCAATAGGAGTACAAAGCCCTAATCAGCTTACTGCCCAAGTTTTAATCCTCTCTGCACACAAACTCCTGCTTCTGTTTCCTCATATCAAATGAGCACATTTGTACAGATATTTGCTTTTTCATTAGTTTTCTCTCTCACCCTCAAGAGGAAATGTAATGTTTTGTTCCCCTCCCACCCTTACAAAGTAGCCTTATTAGGCATGCGGCACATGCCAACGATGTGAAAAAATCTCAGGTGTGGCCCCCAGCGTGACGATCAGCATGTTTATGAAGATATCGTCTTCTGTGTGTCTTTGTTGTCTAATCATGATTAAGAATAAGAACAATATTCCTGCTTGCTGTGAGTCATGGCTATCTATTATCAAAGCCACATTAGCTCGCACTCGCTTTCACCCACTTATCTTCCTGACACAGATTCTCATTATTATTTGTTCCTAATAGCCGGTGCTTTTAATTTGAAGCAGCAGTAGGAAATGTTGGGTTTGCATTAGCAGTAACTTAATAAGCCTCCGATACGGTTGTAAGAGAGTGAGGTGAGGCTGATATCAATCAGGTAAAATTGCAAACTGTCACGCTGGATTACAAGCATGCATTATTTTCTGTGAATACCTAATGCATAGAGAGGTGGGTTATTTGAATCCACAGTGGGAATGGTAGACTCTGCCACGAACAGTAACATTTACTATATGTAAATACATTGAATGGCTATTGTTGAAATTATTTATATATATATCTATATATATATAATATATATTATATATGAATACAAGTATTTCCTAAAATGTCTATTCCTTGAAGGATTGTAACTGAACAAAGCAAAACAAAACTCTGTCTTGTCTATGCAGCGCTGTTATCCTGGACGGGAAGATCTACGCCACAGGAGGCATTGTGAGCAGTGAGGGTCCAGCTCTCGGCAACATGGAGACCTTCGACCCTTGCTCCAACACTTGGACTCTCCTTCAGTCACTGCCCTGCCCGCTCTTCAGACACGGCTGTGTGGTCATCAAGAAGTACATTCAGAGCGGCTGAGGGTGGCCGATCACAACGGGTCGACACCAAACACCAGCTGAGCTCCAGGTTGTGGGACGACGTGAGATGGCAGCTTAGGGCCAGGCCGGTCGATCAGCGACCTCTGGACTTGACGCCAGCATCCATCCACCCTGTAACCCGTCCCACCCCCTCAAAAAAAAAAAAAAAAAAAAAGAAAAGAAAAAGCCCTGTGCAGAATGTACTCATGTTCAACTACTCAGCCATGTCAGGTGACGATGCCTAACCTCCAGTACTGTATGTGTCATGGTAGTAGTTCATCCTCTCATCCAACAGGCACAGGGACCCTCTTAGTAAATTACAGCCTCCTTGGTTTTCAGTAAAGTCATCATTGTTTCAGTTCTGTCTTTTCCAGATCTCTGTGAACTCACCACCTCTCTTATTCTTTATGATACTCTGACTCAGTGCAGTGAAAGCCATTGCAGATCCAGAGTGTTGTCCCTAGTTGAGAATTATGTTTGACAGGTGTAGGTTTCATAGTCATTTATTAGAGTAGTTTCTTTTTGGTATTTAAGCATTTTCAGTCCATGACATCTACAGGGCAGGAGGAATAGAGAAAGAAAAAGGAATGCACAGGAACTGTTTTACTCTTTATCAGTTTCTTCTCTCTCCTCTGTATCAGGAATTGAAATTCCTACTGTGAGTTTGGATTTATGAGGTAATTTTAAAAACAGATTTTGAACTCTGTGTTACCTGGTTCCTTTAATGACTTACTAAACATAGGAAAAACCATTAAATCTGGGTCACATAGGGATTAAAGAGAGGAAATCTTTTTTCTTTTTTCTTTGTTCTTGCGCAAATTTCCAGTCTGATTGCGATATCATCTGAAGGGTGAGTGGATTTTCTTTTCTCCCCTTCCGATTCATAATCTCCTGGTCTCTGGGACAAAGACGGCATTGCATTTAGAGAGAGAGGGAATTCCTCCTTCTACTGACATCTGATCAGATGCTCAAGTTTGGACAGTTCCTCCGGAAAAAAAAGCACAATAACCACCTGTGACTGTTATCATAGAAGTTATCTGTTGATCCATATTTTGTGTCTTACATCAGTTTCCCCCGCACCGCTTTGTTTTATACAAATGTTTCATTGCAACCCACAAAATGATGTAGGGTTGTTATTCTGTAAATACAGGAAGGAAATATGTATATTTTAAAACCTGAAGGCAATTCTGTATAAATGTTTTTAGAAAAAAAAAAAATCATAGGTTGGATTCAAAATGGTATGTCTGTAAATCTGTACCCAAAAAGGAGAAATTAACAGTTGTTATTATTGAAACCTAATACATATACCAGAACATGAACACAGTGTGGAGTCTTTTTTGTATACCATCTAATAAATAAAGAAAATGGTAAAGACATGAGCTCTAGTGAAGGTAAGTATCTTGTTCACATCTCAAACTACTTGAAGTGTCACTTTAAAAAGCTGATGTGACGAAATGGTTTCCCAAATTTGCTTTCACACTCTCCTTTTCCACAGATCATCTAAAACTACAGGTGTGAATTTCACATCCGTCTTACAGTAAGAAAAATCACTTACAAAGCACTTGAAATTTACAGTTTGAACCTTTTTATTTCAAGTATATCACAGCAGTTTATTTGAGAAATACAGTAAATGTTTCATTTCAAATATAACTTACACTAACGTAACAATTGTGAACAGGTGTGTTAAAATACACAAACGAACAGAAGTGACAAAGCTATGGAAAGTCTCGACTAAATTAATAGTGAAAAATAGGGAAGAACAAAGTAATTCAGGATAGAACAAACCCTTTCCTTCTGCATACTGGACTAAGTAGTCTCAACTACCAGACAAAAATTGGTTGTTAGTCCAAACTGGCTACAATTTATAATAAGAAAGGAATATCACAATGTATGACATTTAACTACCCATATTTTATTTCCATATGCGTTTTTAAATCCATAAAAAATAACTCTTTTGGCAGAAAGTGGAGACAAAGTGAAAAACATTAAAAAGGTTAGTCTGGTCCTGTTTCTCTTCCTGGGATGTTTGTTTTCTTTTAAATATCACTTCCTTCCCAATGTTAGTCTCTTCCAGTATGCCACAGTCTGTAACCACTTGAACGAAGAAAACACCAGAACAATGAAATAAATAGAAAAGTTGAAAGGGCATGTTGTCGCGTGTTGAACCTGAGAGACCTGTAAACCCTTTATTCCCCCGTACACGCCAAATAAACCTGCTACACAAACGCTACGCAAATTCAGCAAAATTATTCAAAACGGACGTGTGACGCTCACCGATTTGTTAGATTTCAAACGTACAAAAAGACAATTTACTGAATATTAGGTGTAAAACATGTTTAATAATAAATAATCAGAATCATGAGATGAAAATCTGCAAAAAAAACAAACAAATAATAATAATAATAAAAAAAAAGGCGTGTGTAAAGAGGCAGAAAATGCTCTCTATAGCTTCTAACAAGGTATGGGGTGATAATATGAAAGAGGAGCAGATCTAGGATTATCTCCTCAGTGTCAAGGTACAGTAGAAATTAACCTGAAACTAAAGCATAAAATATACAATTCATGAAATATCTTTAAAATGTATGCAATCATCATCTGGCTCAAATGCAAACATACATAACAATCAGAGAGATATAAACAACTCTTGGATTACTGCAGCAGCCGTGGTTGCACTGACCTGGTACCTTAGATGGTACTGTAGATGTTGCAACAGTATTTCAGGGAGAGAAAAATACTGCGTTTGTACCCAGTAAACAGTTTTCGCATTAAAATAAATTAAGCTGAGGTAGCGTTGGTTTTTCTCTCTGCAGTAGTCCAAGTGCTAACCTGTCATTGCCAGTTTGCATATGGTCTTTGCTTTTGTCACCTAGAATTTGAGAAAAAGGCAGAGGTGAGCTGGGGTCAGAGTTGCACCAAGAGGTTTGAGGATTGGACAAGAGTGCTTTGAGAGAAAGAAGGGGCCTTCTCCAGTCTACACCTGCTCAAAATATGGCATCTCTCCAAACCGTGAAAATGCCATGAAAACCTTATAAAGCTTCAGTAAACACCTTCATTTACTGCAGTCAAAAAACATATATCATGTTGCCCACAGATTAGAGTCCAGCTTCTCTCGCCTGGTGTTGAGAATAACAGAAAGAAATAAACCCACAGAGTCGGTACACACATTTAAAATGAGAAAAAAAAAAGAAATCATGTAATGCTTTATACACCTTTGTGACGGGCACTGCCTAGAATGGCCTTGTTCGTTATGGATTGACAACCCATGCAAAAACAAGAAACTCAAGCAAAGCATCGTATAAAAAAAAAAAATGTAAAAAATAATTATCAAATACACAACATAATACATAGGTTGTTATTACCATCTAATAGAACATTTTCATAGTTGAAACAGAGTTCGTGTGAACAGGCACCATTATGTCAGCACCTTTTGAGGGAGTGGGAGAACACTTGGCACAATAAATCGTTTTTGAGTCACATCATTATGTTTTGCATATGAAAAACTGAAGAAAAGCTGGTGTCGTCAACCTCTTCTTACACCTGCTGTCTGCTCAGGTGGAGACTGACCTCCCCATCAGGTCGGCGTTTAACAGGGCATGAATACATTTAAATAGCATTAAAAAAAAAAAACTTAAAAAAAAAACATTTCAAGTGCTTGGGACATATCTGCCCTTGAGAAACTGACAGACATAGTAGGTAGGTATTAAATTCCTTTCGTATTCCTCAGATTTTTCAAATGTTAATTACTTTTTATCTTGGCCAAGGTTGGAGATGTATAAGAGAGATATGTTTTGAAACGACCTAAATGGCATTGAGATATCTTTTTTTTTTTGCTTCAAGGTCACTGGGACCTCAGTGGTTAGGACCCACCCCAACATGGGAGCCTGTTCATTGTCACGAGAAGTAAATAAAAAAATCCTGCTCAATATATCAGAGTTTCGTATGAGGTTTTCAAATAAGGCACACACTAGGCAGTGCAAACTCTAGACGCATTCCAATTTGTACTGCTTCCAGTTCCTCGGCCGGGGGTGTCGGTAGGAAAATCAACTGACGGGCACAGCTTGAGCAAGGAGGGAAAACATTCAGGCTGTGAATGCAGTGAGGGAGGGGGGCTCAGCTACCACAAAACTATTCAGGACATAACAAGACTGCGAATGAGTGAATGTTCCCAGTGAGGTGGATGTATAGTTGACATACAGGTGGCGCTATGCTTGTTCCTCAGTAACTCTGAGACGAGCACTGCGCGGGCATTTTCACACCATGACCGCTGTGATGAAGAGGACATAATGGGTTCTAGTTCTGATGTGCTGACCTCAACTAGTTTGTAATCCAACTAGAACTTCTTTGTAAACTATTGTCTGGGGGTGAGTGTCCTTGACGGTGGCTCAGATATTAAACTAATCAAGTAGGTAAAATAGCAAAAAAAAAAAAAAAAAAGAAAGAAAAAAAAACCGAGCCGCATAATATCATGGTGACAACTGGCCAATGACGAAGCGTTCCACTCGAGGGCAAGATGGGCTCAGCAATGTAGTTCAGTGATTCAGAACATTATCTGTCCTCATCTCCTAGCGGCACTCTGCATTCACACTTCTGCTGGTGAGGATCTGAGTGAGTGTGTGGGTGTGTGTGTGTGTTTTTGTAGAAATGCACGCATACCTAAGTGTCAGTGTGTGTGTGTGTGTGTGTGTGTGTGTGTGTGTGTGCGTGCGTGGCCTGCTTCTGAGAGAAGCAGCCAGGCTGCGATATGACATCACCCGATCTATTGGTTTTGCTAGTCATCCAAGTTAAGAAGTAATCCCAAGAGCAGCATGGATAAAAGTTTAGGATAGCACCCGAGTAGCACCAGGGTTGCCCGTCACTGTTGGTGTGTGCGCGCGTGTGTGACTGACACACCTCCAGGGGTTTGGTTGTGTAGAATGGGTCTGGATCTGGCCAGGTTCCTGAGACGATAGCACCATTAAATGTCTCTGTCCTCGCCCTCGTCGCATTCCCTCCCCTGCGGGAAGAGGGGCACCAAATTTTCTCTCTGTGTGTGTTTTCAATGATGAGGGCTGGACTCAGAAGCTCCATTGCTCTCTCTTACTCAGTTTGTATGTGTCTTTGTGGTCCCAGGCTGTTCAGGATCTACCTGATAGGTATTCTCTCCATTTCACAGGAATGTATCAAAATGCTGGATCCTCTCCTCCATCTCCTGCACCACAAACACAGAGAGAGAGAAAGACGCACACACACATACAGACAGTGCTTAGTCTCAACCAACACAGCAAACTCGAATGTGTGTATAAAGCATCTGTGTGCCACGGTTTCAATATTACTTGGAAATTTCCCACAGCAAACAACAGCTTTCACCATGATAAATGATGTAAAATGAAGCAAAGCTGTGCTGGAATGAGACAGCCGATTTTTCTCAGCATGGAAACAGCAGAGTTTGACACTGACTAAATCTGAACAGAGCCGGAGGAAGAGAGATGGATGTTAGCCTGCAATAGACCATGATTAATGCCTTGAAGATGTTACACTGTGTGTGTTCTCTCATCTGAATGGCTGAGTCAGTGCGACAGACGTCGCTACAAGATACCAATTCCAACGTCTACAGCGTAAGTGAAAAACCTCACAGTAAAAAGCAAATTCACATTTCTGAAGAGAGAGATCAACTTCTCCAGGGAAGGACGGCCACCATCTCATATGCTAAAAGTCATAATTTACGCAAACAGATGAGTGTAATTAGGAGCCATTAGCAGATACTACAAACTCTGTTTTGAGCGCTTCTATTTGTGGCGCCTTTTAAATTATTTTTGTAGCACGATTTTTTTTAAAAGAGCATAATTTTAAAGTGGGTCATTAAAGCAGAAACTTTAGATCTTGATCACTGATGAAAGTCATTTTAATGAAATGTCAAATATTCATTGGTTCACGCTTCTCAAATGTGAATATTTGTTGTTTTTCTTAACTGAATTGATAATTCATCACAAAAATGACAGATATTTGCAGCCCTAAATACTTGTCTGATTTAGCGAGCAGTCCAAAACTTCTTGTATGCTTTTGTTTCGATTGTATTTCATGCGTCTTCCGGTGACGAATCACCTCAGAAATGCTCTCAGAAGTTTGAACAGATTGAAAAGTTAAAATGAATGCTATGCTCATGCATACTTTTGTTCGCTGTAAAATGGCATTGAACTCACAAGCTAATATCTGATGATTAATGTTTGTAATCCTCTCATCAACACACACACACACACAAACAGATTAACTGCTGCTCACGTCCTCTGTTAAATGAAACTAAGGGTGCATAGTGGCCATCAATAAAGCACTTAGCAGTTTATCATACCCACAACTCTTAGCTCCAGGTCAGACCCGTTAGAAAATTCAATGAAGGTATAAAAAAGTGAAGTTAACGTGCAGCTGAATAAAAAGTCGCTAATTTAGAAAATTCCTTAAAAGCTTCAGTTCATCAGATGCAGCCCATGTTTTTAACACTGTGTGTGTGCCCGTCTCACAGTGCACTCACACACACCAGCACACAAATAAGCTCTACACCGCCTTGACGTTTTGCACCTCCTGTGATCGAAGTCTACCCGCCTGAAGGTCTATCACCTTGTCATCCCTAAAACACAGCAGACAATATAACAAGCATCCGCAGCGCCTACACTGTGCCTCACTATCATAAAGTTAGGCCTATTAGTTAGTGTCTCTCTCTCATGAACATGAGAGTAAGTCGACCAGCAATAACATGGTTTAGTTCCTGCATACAACATGGCATAATTAGGAGTTTTGACTCACGAAGGGAGCCATCAAAAAAAAAAAAATCCAACATCGTGTGCCCTACACCGCTACAATGTCCTCAATTTGTGATGTTCAAACAATTTGTGACACAGGTGTAATAAAGTACTTGCTGTACCCATCTTCTTTGAAACTGTCTTATCCACTTTCACCTGACTTAGTGATTTCCTCAATTTCCCCGGATCAAATTTCCTACAATCCCAGAGAGAACAAGGCCCTCTGCAGTGTGTACGTGTAGGTTAGGAGAGCAAAAACAACCACAGCCTAACATTTTCTTTCCACAAAAGAAAAAGCCAGAGTCGACAGAGAACAATTTTGTGTGCTGCGCCTGGATGAAGGTGTTGTTTCACAAGGTACTGACAACACGATTCACAATGATGAAAGCTCGGGCTGCTCTGCATTCTGTTCTACAAAAGGCTACTGTCAGTGGGGAAACGGATTTCTCTGCCTGTTTTACGATGGATTTATAATTTCGTCTTTAGATGGCTGTTCAACAAACTGCTACAAAACCATTTACATTTTGCCGCCTATCTGCATAGAACAAGTCACAATCAAATGACTAAATGGAGCTAGAAATTCAGTATGTTTTAGGAACAATCGACACTGCCTCTGATGCTGCTTTCGATAAACAAGTAAGCCAAAACGGGTATATTAAATGACCCGCGGGCCACAATCTTGAGCAGCAAACACACAAATAAGCAGAAAAATAACCAAACCCTTATGAGGATCAGCTTGCTGCGGCATCACACAGATTCCGGTTAAAGGTCAAAGGCTCTTACAGTTTTAAATTGCTGTCTGAAACACGGCAAAATGAAACATTAAGCCTAGGGCAATCTGAATGCCAATTTGTAGATAAGAACATACTTGGCATGTTATTGAGTACAGAGCGGAGATGACTTTAACTGGAAGCAGGGTGCAGTCCACTCCATCTGCTAAAAGGTCAGCTCTTCTGGATGGCTGAGACTAGCCAAACCCCAGAGGAGGACGGGGAGAGTAAAGGAGACAAATGTATGGACATGCTTCATTTCACTCGTCTCCGCGACGTAGACACAAACACCGTGCGCGGCAACAGAGTAACATTAAGTGGAAATGGCTTCAGCCGTCACGCAGAGTACCAACCTGGATACGTGTGTGCATGTTTCCGCATTCTCTAGGGAGGAAACAAGGAGATGACCTGCTGCGGAGGCGAGATGTGTGTTGGAAACACAGGCAAACAAAACACGTGCCAAACGAGCTGACATTTCTGCTCTGGAAACACCAATTTAGGCTGGCAGGATGAAATGAACCCAGACATGCGCCCACCTCCCCGCCGTCCCCCATCCCATCCTCCACCAGCCGGCCTGTCGACAGGCGGCACCACCTGGCTGACTGTTCTCTCCCTCTCTTTCTCTCTCTCTCCCCCTCTCCCACTTCCTCTCTCTGATAGTCTGACAGCCAGTTCTGGCTACCAACTCCAGGACACTACCATTCCTGGCCCTCTGTCTGCGCCGACATCCTACAGCAGCAGCAGATGACCAGATGGGATTCTGGGAAAATATACAGCAGCTTTCTCTGTATGGAACACTGTCAAGGGAGATCAAAAATGAAAATTAAAAAAAATGGAAAAAAAATTACCTTGTATTCAGTCTCTTTTTGTTAACCACTGCTCACTGCACATGAGAGAGAGACGAAACACTCCGCACACCTAGTGTGCTTCGATAAAGATTTGTTGTTTTTTCATTTTTAAACATTTTATGACCTTGATTTGACAGTAATAAACTTCTATTTAGTCTAAATTGATTAAATTAAACTAAATGACAAGCGGGGCACGGAAATGTATTAACTCCTTGGGTCATACAGGCTTAACTCTGTTAGTTGGAAATATTAATTAACTCTATTTCTTATGCTGCCAAGACCTCCTTCAAATTTCTGAATACAGAACATTTGAAATTGTAATCCTAAATTTTAAGCCTCATATTGATTTATACCATTACTGCTCAGCTCTACTTCCACAGTCAGCATCTATCCACCGTGACACACATGAATCCCTTCTCCGATACCAGTTGTTTAGAATCACTGCGATGAACCTTTCCTTTGGCATCATGAAACTTGGACTGAGTTATTCTGCTTGTCAAAACTGCAACACAAAATGATAGATGAAGGCAGAAGATATATATTTATCTTCAGGCCGTTTCTTTTCTCAATAAAGCCCTGCAAAACACCTAATATTACCTCTTTTGTACTGCACACAAAAGATGCCCCTTGTTAGACAGCTACGATAGTCTCACATTCATTCACAACTGAATTTGTCTTGCTCACTCATTCTCTTTGAGGCTTGAAACTTCTTGCTGGTTAACTGGCAACAAGGTGTTCGGGCAACTATTGTGTGATGAAAAAACAATACAATGTCATATTGCCCTATTATAACGAGACATGATGGGCAAAAATTGGAACATTACATCTAATATCATAATTATTCCAACTTAACCAGCAAGAATGATCCACTCCAGTAACCTGTTTATACTTTTGGCATTGTGTGTATGTGTTATGAATTTGCACATTATATTTTCAGTTCACCTTGAACAGCATCTGCTGCACAACAATTTCTTTTGAGATAAAGTTTTATCTTGCTTTGAAGTCCATACAATATGTCCTAGAATAGTGAAGAATGCCAATCACCATTTTCCAGAGCTCAAGTAGACAGATTTAATTGCTGTCAAATAATAAAGCTATTTAATTTTCTATCCTCGACTGAGAAAAACTGAAATTATTCATCTCGGAGAATCTGGAACTTAAACTAGGGACTTGAAGCCATTAGAAAACTTGTTACCGGTTCATTTTCTGTCAATCATCCCTTAGACTTTCAGCTCTAGTCTCTCAGCAGATAATGTGCTGAACTCCATTGTATAATATGATATTATTATATCATTTTAATCTAATGACTTTTCTACTAACAGCTGGACAGTGGATACAGAGAAAGGCTAGCCTAGAATGTGTTTCTGACCTCTAGTAGCTGGGTCTTGTCGTACTCTCTGCGGTGCTGGTAGATACACTGGCTGAGAAGGGAGTACAGTCTCTCCAGCTGCTCCACGCTGTAGCCATCACTCTTCTTCACCACCATATCCAGTAGAGCCTGGGGAGTTACAAATCGACAAATTACATTGCAGATCAAGTATTCAGTTATAAAACCTTCTTAAAGACAGGTACTAAACATTATCCCAGATATCGATGAACACGTGTATGGAACACTAATGAAACAGACAGGCTTACAGTGTGAAATAACTGGTCACACAAACTAAACGCTGATGTTGGTGCATGTAGATGAAGCATTTGGAGGTCAGCTGTATTCAAAAGCAATTAAGATCAGAGTGACAGCCAATTAAGGCTAATCATAATTACAACCAAGTTTACATTTCACTGCTACTTTAATTAAAACATTCTGGACAGTCAAAGGCCCTTTTAATTGACCTGTTCCTCACATTTTACCCAAGCCACAGTGTGTATATGTGCGTGTATTTAAACACGGAGGCTCATCAAAATGCAGGGACTGAGACAGCAAAGGCACAATAATTAAAGTTACCATCACTGACACTCGGCAAACAGAGAAAGCTCAACGGAAATGAAATAGTGCGTGTGTGTGTGTGACAGAGACACTGACCGTGTGTTGAACACACACAAAAAAAAAACAAGGCAATGTCACGATTAATAAGACGTGGATGTTTGTCAAAGCATCTCATCAGCGAACGTCTGAGAGATAATTACAGTGAGCAAAAGAAAAAATTACAGAGGTAAAAAGGTTAGCATTGTATTAATCGCTGTACTCCATCTGACTGTGATTTCTGTTTAAATGACAGAACAGTTGTCTTGATTAAAGTAACAGATGACCGCTTCACGGCAACAAAAACTTCAGCGGAACCTTAATCCACACAGACAAATTGAACTCACGAGCCGAAATTTAACCTTGAGAGCAACACTTCACTTTGTTAGGGATTTAAAAAAAAAATTTTTTTTTACTTTTCAGCACCTCTGATGGAGTGACGGAAAAGTGAATTTCAAAAACACGAGCTGCCCTTGGGATCCACCGTGACTGTTAGAATTTCAGCTGTTTCCCAAAAGCTTTTAGCTGAAATATCATGAACCAGCAAAACATTATGGATACCGTGTCATATGGGTCCACAATGCCCACTACATTAGGTGTTCAATGTATTAGCTTTGTACTTGGTTGCCAAAATGTCATTAAGCCGCACTGACTATGGCTTCCGGAAAGTCTCCTAGGATAATCATGAGGCCAAATATCGGCTACTGTTGCATAACTATTCTTTCATCTACCCACCACAATGTTAACACTAAAAGTAATGGTTGACAGGGGAGATTATTAGGCCTTGTCAAGAGTGCTGTCTTGGTTTTAGACAGTTTTTTTTTGTAGATGCATCACAGAAACCAATTACAACTCTGTAAAAGTTATTCACACTCACACACACACACACACACACACACACACACACACCATTAAGAAAGAAAGGGACAGGTTAGACATTTGGTAGCTATTTCAATAAACATGTTTTTCTGCTCTGCTTTCTCAACATTTATGACGCCATTATCTACATAAATGTTCTAAGTTTTTGCATTGTGCGTAGATTACCTTGAATTCTCAGACTTAAACGCCATCATAAAGGAGAAAAAAGAAGAAAACACATCTCAAACATGAATAAAAAAAGCTTCCATATTTTCCGCAGCTTGACATCCAGTAGGTGCTTATCATACTGAACTCAATAGCCTGGAAACATGACTTTGAGGAGATAATACCTTTCAGATATTCACACTTCCATAACTTAATCTGGCAGTGTAGGAGGATTCACCGGTAATGTGCCTTTGACATAAAAACCTCCATCTGGCCAACCTAATAACTATAGGTCCCTTGACAAATAAAGCATGCATACAGAATCTAAGACCAATAAGAATTTCTCTAATATTCAGAATTCATGCACAGTGATAATGATCATCACAATGTGTTGTCGGCTGCTCTATATTGAGCATATTTTATTGGATTCTTTTTGTGCTTTTTATAAAGTTACTCCGGTCTGACATCAAGGGAGTTCTCAGGTTTCATAGATTTCAAGCGAGCCACATCAACTCATAAAAAAAAAGACCCAAATGGAGCACATCCCAGTGAGATGCCAACTTTAACAACACATGCATAAAAGATTTAATTAGCGTCATTACAACCCATCTCACATATGTGTAATAAAGAGAGATTTCTCTATGAGACACTGCTCCAACCTTTTTTTTCCATCCAGCTGCCACCGTACTTAATTCTATTTTTCATTGCGTTTCCCATCTCTTGCTTGAAGTGTATTTCATTTTCACATAGTGCCTCCTAGCATCTCCTGCCTACTTCAATGTATCATAGAGGGTCTCCTCACATCCTTCTCAAACCCACTTTTTTCCCCCCAGACACAACACTTTTCCTTGTTTACTTCCAGTGTGTCTGTCCTCTTCTTGTTCATGTCTTTCCTTCCTTGTTCCATCTCTCTTCATCCCCTCAATTTATTCTCCTGTTACTGTGAGCCAGCTGATTGCAGCGGTGTACTTCCCAGCGAGTCTGCTTGATCAGGATGTCTGTGGCAGTGTGGGGTAAATGGTGTGAGTGTGTCTTACACAGGCTCAGTGATTGAGTGAGCTCACTGCACACAAAAGGGCAGTAATCCCATGCGTTAAAGACTGCTACTGACATGGACCATTTAACCTCACCCCATCAGACTCTGTGGTCCATCTTCCCCTCCCCATCTTTACTCGCATCCCTTTCTTTACTTACATCTCTATCTATCGTCAGGCTTCTTAAGACCCCAGATGAAGCTAAGAGGACTCCGGAAGAGTGCGGCCTTATAGAAGAAAGTAGAATAATTGTAAGTAGAGTTATATTAGTGGCAAAATTCTGCCTGAAAGAGGATTTGATTATAAATAGGGGTTTATATTCACCTTCAGGGTATATTTTAAAGGACTTGTGTGTAGAAAATAGTGGCATCTAACCATGTATTTGCTCTAACAATGTATTGCTTCCAGCCCCCATCTAGAGCCAGTCTATTCTGGGCTACCTTTAGAAACACCGTGGCTTAATGGCGGACACTGAGGAAGAGGATCAGCAGCATGTGTAGATATAAAAGGTTCATGCTCGACTAATGAAAACATTATATTCCATTTCAGCCATATCCTGTAAATAGAATCCTTTGGACACTGGACCTTTAACACAATAATTCATACTGGGTTTATGCTCACGTATGATCATTTGTGCCACATTCAGGGCTGACAATTACGCTATTTAAAATGCATTTACCAAAGTCAAAATGCCATGCAAATGCAGAAGAACACACACTAAATTTAAAAGTGGAACAAACCAGGACTGATTCATGTGACTGGATTCAGACTAGAGACCAGAGGCACCAACATGCTTCATCATACAGTGCTACAGCTCTGGTATTTAACCCCTGACCTGTGAACCAGATGAAATGTCAAGTCTGGTCACATCATCAACCCAATGCACAGGCATGCTGGTAATTCTCATATTCTTCTTGCCCCGCCCGCCCACAGGCCAGGTTAAGATCACTGGGAGACAATAAAACAAGCAGTGGATCTCGCCTACTACATCTCATAAAACTATTTATTTTGCATTTCTGACACGAGTTTCTTACATTTCCCTGTGCCTTGATTTGAAACAGCTGTGTTGCAAGGCTCATATTAATAAAAGTACAAATGTCACTTGTGAAATTTAACACTATTTGCAAGCTGCACTAGTTTTCCACTTTGCCCACACTCTGGCCTACATCACTACAGCGATGTGGGAATCTCAAAAGCTGCCAATCATTTTCCATTGGGGTTAAGGTGCTCTTTAAACATAAATAGTAAAATGTCACATTAAACTCACCCCACAGTGCTATACTTAAAAAAATGCTATTATGTAATCATGCAAAGTGGATGGTAATATAATTTGATGGCTGTAAATAAGTGTGTTTCATTCTGCAATAATGAAAGGAGAAACAACATCGCTGTGGTGCTTTGAATTTATCATTTCAAACAAATAACCTGTTAACAATTATACTTGCAGACCAAAGGTAACTGTGATATGGTAGAGGAGCTTCCTCTTTGATTACTGAAGGATGCTTCACTAGCTACGTGTGTGCATGAAGAGCCATCCTCAGTGCTGAGTGCGAGAAAAGGGTTACCCGGCAGTGAGGGGGGGAAAAAACACAAGGATTTGAAGCTCAACAGTCACCATCACCAGGGATGCCATTAAGCCTTCAATAGCTGCCTCTAAGAGAACAATTCACCCTTTTCTTCCTGTTTTAATTTACTTTTTTTCTGGCATCTCAAACTAGCAAAAGACAGATTTATAAATGATTCTAGTTTGCTTGTTACCATGAATTCATTAAGTGAGGGCAGAGGGTGGATGTAACACTAGTGGATGGCGATTTGCTAGGAGAAAATCCAGTTGCAGTGGCGTTTAATGTGGCTTACAGGGTACTTGGTCACACAGGTAATGTAATATAGATAGTGTTATAAGGGTCAGGGAAGATCATGACAAATCACATTACCATGGTCTCAGCTCATTAAAAGGAAATGGCCAGCCCTTTCAGCTGGGCATGTAAAAGCTCTGCGCCGTGGTTACTA
This sequence comes from Larimichthys crocea, assembly GCF_000972845.2. Classification (NCBI taxonomy): domain Eukaryota; kingdom Metazoa; phylum Chordata; class Actinopteri; family Sciaenidae; genus Larimichthys; species Larimichthys crocea. The sequence continues at coordinate 15,635,176 of NC_040021.1, forward strand.
GCTCATCTTAAATATGCGATGGTTGTCTCTACCTCTAACATTCAATCACTGGTAAATTCCCAGCCCTCTGATATCTGTGCATATTATGTGGTTCATTTGTCCAAGATGTCTATTAAACTACATAATTTAATAAAATAAACGTAATCCACTGAATGGAATTGCTTGTTTACTTATTAGGTTAATATGTAGCCAAATAAAAGATTTATTTTTGTAGATGTATGTACACTAACTGACTCAGACATTCACAATATTAAAATAGTTCAATTTGCCAGCAAGTATAAATAACTAAGAAATAATACTGTTGCTCACTTTAGGACAAAGATCAATAAAGGAGTTGTGTAAAAATCAATATAGAGCTTAGAGATTCGGGGCCAGTTTCCTGAACAGGGTATGAATTAAATGAGGACAAGGCCATAACCTAGAATACTCACTCGTGGTTTAAGAAGTGGCTTTCCTAAACACTTCTTAAATTAAGCTTCGACTGTGGAGAGAGTAAAGGCAGACCCAATGTCATTCCAGGTTTGTCTTTCAACTGGAAAATGTGGCACATCTCTTATTCGCAATTGAAACACACAACAAAACAAAAAAACACTAAAGGACCGAGGCCTGAAGATAAAAAAGTTTGACTATGACAAATTTACGCAAAATCTCACTTCCACATTTCCACATGCACTTTCTACAAGTGGTTCCACTAAAACAGTATCTTTCTTTTAGAATTAACATTATTGCAGAACATTAAACGTAATGTTTCATATACAGTAGTGTCCATTACTTAATGCAATAGAAACAAGCATGCCATGTAATGAGAATACAACCTTATCCATTATGAAATGTACCATATTTTACACTTTTCCTGTGTTTTATTTGAAGCTTTGATATCCTTAAGAGACATTTGTGGTACCAAAACCCATCTCAATTTATTGAAAACAAAGATTACCGAGGTAATTGTCTGACATTAGATCCTTCTGTTAATGCATTATCTAACAGTCTCAGCAATGACATTTTTCTGGTTCTGTCTTAAGGCAAATCAACAAGAAAATATTGGAGAACAGAACACATCATTGTTGGACTGTGGCATGCTGTCTGTTTGAAGAGTAATTGCTCTCACTGATATCGCACTATTCCCCACTGTTTGCCGCTGAAGATCAAGGTAGGAATAACGAATAATGAGTGCAAAAATGATGAAATAACCTTTACTCTACTGTTTTCAGTGACAGGCTTTGGGGAGAAAAACTGTTTTAAAGAATAAAGATAATATTCAGTAAAAAGAGATACATATGAGAAAATAACATATTTCGCTACAGGAATCTTTTTTAAATATTTTATAGATCTAAGTCAGCAGAGATTCAATATCACCAGGTAATAAAGGAGAAGAAACTCTAACTGCACTGACTTCACACACGCCTCCACAAACCTCTGATGCAGAGATGTTTTTAAAATAAATGCACCGAAGGCAAAACAACGGACAAACTAACGAATATAGAAAAAGTTTAAGGTTATGATTAGGTCATGGTTTTGAAAAGGACTAACTATCGACCAGCTATGGTTAAATGTGCGGAAACCTCAAGGGAAATAAAGGTGAATCAATTCAGTGTCCTTTACATGCGTAGTGCAACAAGTGTGTTTGTGTGGGTTGTGGAGGGAAAGGTGTTAAACAGTGAAACATGCTGACAAAGCCAGAAGCCTTGCAGACTGTCCGTTGTACATTATGAGAATATGTTTTCAGAATACACAAACATGCACAGTCTGGGAAAAAATAGATGCATCTAAATAGGCACTTCTGCTTAAAGCTCTACAGTACATTTTTGTTGTTGAGGCATTTTACGCCAGCAGGTGATGTAACAAAATCTGTTTACATGAACCTCCCCTTTATATTCATTACACAGTTTGTTTGTTTTTTTGCTGACATTTCCAATAAGTCATCCACAGTTCTGTTGTTTTTTTTTTTTAAATTTTACTCTGACTTTACTTCCCACCTTGGCTATTAACTAAAAAATGTAATAGCATTTAGCATTATTATATTATATCCCTTCCAGCTGCTGCAGCATTTTTCCAGCAATGAAAAATGTTGTACAGTTTTTTTCTCTCTTTTGCTTCCAGTGGTTGGAGTCCTGCTGACTGCTATTACAATGACAAAAGCCAAGCCAAGCATTTAAAAAGTCATTTTTATGTATTGTGAGGATAATCATAACTACAAACCTTAAGTTTATACACGCCATGGGTTGAGTGGGCTGCATAAGGTGCAAGTTCTGCAAAAGGGGCACAATAAATCACCCGTGGGTCTTGGAAAGAAGGCAAACTACTATAGATTATGAAGGAAATACAAGGGATTGGTATGTTTATGTTGTGTGAGCTGTTGACACTATTCTGGCTCCCACATGCATGGCCAAGAGGCACAGCTATGTGAGTAGCTGCAATTACATGCAAATAGCCATACTGTCAGGCCATCAGTGGGGATAAATGGAAATAAAAGAAGCACTTCAAACACTTTTATTGACAATCAAACCCTGGTCCAGCACTGGTATTAAGTTGTTGTTTGTTGAATGGACATGTATGATGGCTGCTTCGCTTCACCCCCCCTGTTTCAAGGAATACGAAACAACTAAAATGGGGCCACTTCTGTTGACAGGCTTCTCTAAAACAGGAAATCCTGACATGCTGTAATAGCTAAGCATCAAGCCAAAAGACTCCACACTGTGCCAGCAACTGGAAACACTAGCTCTTTCTAGGCAGCTGCTAAAGAAAACAGCAGAGCAGACGATAAACTGTGTGTTCTTGGTAAGATGGAGGAAAAATTGCTGGGACAGATTGGATTTCTTGTTACTGAATTCTCATCTGCAATCGTCAGCACCGCTTCTTCCAGTCCATCTGCGGACAAGTGTCTGATTACTGATGAAAGAAAACAGCTGACTATAAGAGGCAATTTGGAGTGGTCAGAGAAGCAAGCCTCAGGACATATTTATCCATGCTGATTAATTCATTTTAAACCAGACAGCATCAAGCATCATTTCAGTAAAACTGCCAATAACAGAACTTGATTTTACTAAGTGAATCAGAGCAAATAAATGCGCTATAGCTCTGAAAGGCAGGATGAATACAGAAATAATACCATCTCTGTCCTACAGGCTTTGAGTGTAGGGTCTTGTTAACAAACTCATAACACTCCAATGGTATTTAATTCCAGAGAGATTACAGAGCCTCTTCCGTCAAGTTAAAAGTCAAAAATAAAAAGGCCCTCTACGATCAATGAATACGACTGAAGGAAGAGACAAGGAACAGTACACCACACACTGAGAGCCCTAATACACATCAGGCAGCATGCCAGCCCCAACCCTGCCAGCAAATATCTGCTTAAATGGTGACTCTCATCCCTCGCACCGGATATTCAATTTGTTCCGTAAGCCCAGGATGAAAAAGCAATTATTCACAGTCCCCTCTTTTCACGATCTGTTTCTTTAAGATATCTCCTCCCCACACCCCACTAACAAATAAACCTCCAGATTAGTTCTGTGTGTGGCTGTTCATTGGGGCAGCCAGTTGAAGCACCACGATCAAGCCAACTAAAAAGCCTGTCAATCAGTTTGAAAGATGGATTCAGGGCCGGCAAGACCAGATTACGTACTCCCACCACCTCCATCATGCCTATGGGGACACTAAAAGCCACTTGATAATGGCTTGATAGCTGGATGTCACGTCCGAGCATGAAGAAAAGAAGTAAGCATATGTCAAAACACTTCTCTTACTACAATTACACTAGACAGAGCGCCCTAAAACCAAGCGACCCCCACACGATCAGTAAGAAGTGCTGTCAAGGGAGTCCACTGAGCCGAGACTCCAATTTACACTGGGGGTATTAGGTGGATTCCTAGCGTGACTGTGTAAAGTACAGCGGAGCTGCTTCGCATGCTCTCTGTTTCTTGAACACATCCTGGCACAAGTTGGCAGATCTAGTGAGGCAGAGGGGAAGCTCATGTTTGAGTCATGGACTTGTTTCTCTCAAATTTTGCAGGAACAACACCTGTTGATTGAGAGATGTGAAAATGGTCAGCCGCTCTAATTGGATCCTACCGTGTTCACAGAGCAGGGATACAAAATTGATACTTGAAAGATGAAAAGCCGAGAGAGGCAGCAGCATGACCATAGGATGAATGAAAAGGAGGGATAAGACTCGGGAAGCTGGAGTTATCCACCTGAGAAGGGCAGTGTGACAGCATCAGCTGGAGGAAGCTCGAGGCTGGTCACCCATGATTGAGTTTCCTCATCTTCCATACCATGTCAAAAAATGTTCAATGTATGTGCTGGCTTCTAGGTCACATCCAAATTATAACTTCTTTTTATACTATATATTTCTAATTATCCAGACACAAATTCACTCTTAACCTTTTCTATATTTGGAAGCTATAGAAAGGACAGTGGACAAAGGGATGGATTAAAGCCACATGCAGAAGGTTTCTGAGATGAGCACCATAGAGTGGATGTGACAGGGTATGCCAGCAAGAAAATGGGAGAACGGGTCTGACTGCCTCTGCTGGCTCACTGTAGATAACATGAATGGTTAGCCTTGAAGGCAGCAGGCCTAAGCAGAATATGGTCTTCAGTGCCATTTTTAAACACTATTCGAACAGAGGGACACACACTGGCACTAGGGCTTGAAGCTTATGCATATTAATGTCTGTACACAAAGGGTGATTACAAAAAAATATTCAGCAGCCCATAGGAGCCAAAACATGACCATTTTAGAGTGCACAAGAGTGAACAGCTGTTTCTTTTACAGGAGGGAGGAGAAAACACTCGAAAAACCTCCTTCACCCAGACTGTAGACAACATTTAAACAAGCACCCATGTGAACTTAAATAAGACAAAAAAAACAAAAGCATATTGGTAACATTTTTAGATTATAGCTCCTCTTGTCCACAATCATAGTCTAATTAGTCAGTTGCGAAGTTGACAGTTTGCCACAGCTGGCTCTGTTGAAACCAACAAGTCTATTTTTAAACATTTTCTTATTTTCTTATTGGGATGTGGGGCTGTTTAGATTTGCTATAAAAATATATATTAAAAATCTCTCTTTATAGCCTTAGTACTTATATATAATAAATGAAAAGTGAATATTTATCAGTATGAGGCTACATGGGAGCTTCTGAGTTTTCTGTCTCCAAGATTGTCTGTATCTACATAATTCATTTTGTTTAATTATTTAATTTGTATAATTAGTTTTTGGAATGTGCCGCAGTGTTCTTCAAGTGCTCTAACATACCAACACCGATTCCTAAGTGCTGAAATAAGTGACAACATAAACAGATCATAATAAATGAGCATGCACATTGTGTGACTGTGTTTTCTCCTTAACCATGCTCGTGTTCCTAATCATTGCTTTGATACAGATCACAGTACCTGTTAAATCCCCAATCAACAGTCAGTGCACAATGCAAAATCACCCCAGCTGTTACTTCCTTCACGGCCTGAATTAGAATGATGACCGTGGAGAATCAAGCAAGATGGTGATGGGGCACGCACTGGAGTTTTAAAAAGCTCAAATCTTGGTCGGTTATAAAGGGGTTAGACAATGATTTATCGCTAGAATGACTATGAGGGTGTTTCTAAACTTGTTTGGGCAGCAGCAAATGTGGTCCCCTGCGGCAATTTGTCCTCAAACTTTGGTGCATTTTTCATTTACAACGCTGACCAGGTCAACAAATGCTGTCATAATATAACAAAGCAACTACTGAAAAGACGGTGGACATCAAAGTTGAAAGCAAACACTATTTAAAAGTGACTTTCTATATAAATGTGTACCTATCCTTTGGTGTGCTCAAAAAAGTCACAATTTTCAGCAACAAACAAATCTATTTATCCGCCAGAGGATAAAAGATATCTACTGAACAAATAAATTAATAATCAAAAGCAATTTCAGATTCAAATACAGCTAAATAAATCTCATTATTTACACCTGTGCTTTTTTCAGTTTCAATACTGAGCTGAAAACGTGACCTAAAAGCCACAGTCGCCTTTCAAGCTGAGAATTTTTCATGTAATGTACGTGATTTATAGAAACATTTACCGAAAGTCGCTGGTGGTCAACCACTACTGGAGGATGGGGAGGGACTGGTTGTGGCTCTTCCTCTGTCCTCTCAGCAGATCCCTTATGCTGCTCGAACGGGCTCGTCTTGCATTTCCTGGCTTTGGAACCCCCTAATAAATGGATTGTTGATGGAAGAGGGGTTAACAATATAGTAATATATAGTTATAAAGAATGAATGCAGAGTTATAGCAGCAGAGAACAACATCCTATTATGAATGAGTAAGCTATATTCGAGGCATCTTTAGGTTTTTACCATGAACGACTGAAAAGAAAAAAAAACTGGATAGTTACAAAGAAAAGAAAAAAATCAAACTGCCATGGCTACAAGATTAATGCAATACTGCAGTATGTGAAGAAAATCTATTCGAGGCTACTAGCTGCTACTGCGGGCACAATATTTCACATCTGGCCTCTTTCCTGTCCATTTATAACAGTGCTCAAGAAACGCTTTGATGGAAACAAAAGGCCTGGCTCGGCTTGTAACGAGAGTGGGGGCGGAGTAGCTGAGTTGCCTGTTTGAGGAGCTACAGTTTGTTTGTGTTGTCTGTGTGATCGTGCCATCCTCTGATGGCTTCTCCATATTCTAGCAGCACCATTACCTCAGCCTTCCAGCTGGCCTCGACTCACCACAAGCCAAACCACATGTTTGTAATTAAAAACATAAACTTATTGGCTTATCTCGGACTCAATTACTAAACATGAGTAGAAAGGGCATAATGGATCAGGGGAAACGAAAAAATATTGTATTTATGTCAGAGTCAGAGATAGGGGGAGGAAGTCAGCCAACACTGTGAATCTTTTATAGACAAAGAAAAACATTTCAGGATACGTATCAGTGGGTGTCTACAACGGCGCACATAATTTCAAACCCCTGGAGTTCCTTACCTTAAAATATTGTCTATGACACCAGGATAGCATTTTTATGTTCTGTATGACTTACGTTGCATTATTCATGCCCTGTCCATTTTTAAAAAGCTGTAAATTAGAAGGGCTGGATGATAATCAAAAAAGTAATTTATCATCATAATTAAGTGCTGGGCAAATCACTGAGTGGATGTGTAAAAATGAACAGATTTTGTTAACTTGCTTAATTGCTCATCTGGAAAGATCAAATGATTTGTGAGTAAAATGAAGAGATCAGACAAGTAGCTGAGAACACGCACCTTTCTCTTCTAGCTAGAAACTCACTTCAGATGTAGTTTAAATCATCTACCTGATTGATAGCTCGCCCAAATATTTGAAAGCCTAATAAATGGGCTCGGTAATTACAGCTGTGACCCCAAACTCACAACAAAAAACATGAAAAACAACTTGAAAAACACCATGCATACATTAGTGCTGGATTGCTTTTGGGTTACTATTATTATAGACAGGTGCGGGTATAAATGAATACTGTATTATTTGCTTTTTCAAGGAAAGCTAAAGGCATTAAAACATAATTAAGATAGAGGGAGAGAGGGTTTCACTTTCTAATTAACAGAAGCTGGATCACAGAAGCTCGAGCTATATACCTTCTTGATCTTGATCTTCCTCAACATTTTCTGTTACTGCCCTCCCATCCTGGGGAGAGTGCTCCTGAGTTGGTTTGCTCTCATTTTTGTCTTTGTGCTCTTCCTGTTCTGGATTATTATTAGAGCCCTCAGTCATTTTCACAGCCTCACTGCTCCTCTTGAGGCTCTGTGAGTCCAGGCTGTCCATTGACTCATTCCCATTCACACATTCCACTTGTGATACTAGGAGACACTCTGTGTGCTTAGGCTGAGCCTCAGCATCTGAAGACTCGGACGTTTCAATCAAAGGCTGGACTTCAGCCTGCTTGTCCTGGCTGTCCCCGTCCGCCTTGGGCTGAGATTGGTCAGTAAGGCAGTGCAGCTCAGTGTGTTTCTCGGTGTTCTCTGACTCTGCCTCTTTGGCTGTGGGCTCCTCCTCCTTAGGTGTTGGCTCTTCTTGAGCTTCACTGGCATCTGGAGGTTCAGCAAGAGCTGCAACAGGGGGCTCATTGGAGCTCTCTTCCTCTGTGGAGGGGGCATGGGGATGATGACCATTGGGCTGGGGACCCATGGTATCACAAGATGATTCCTCATCCTGCGTCAAACATGAGTCACTGGGCCCCGCAGCTTCGGCTTCTGCCTCAGGCTCCTCCTCTTCCTCTTCTGTTCCTTTCTTGTAGTTCTTTTTCTTACGGATAATGCCCCGCCCCCAAGAAGGCCGCCTTCGAATCTTCCGCTTTATATGATCTATAATAGACAAAGAAGAAGAAACCCATATTAGTCCAAACAAGCAAACATTCACTAAGCATTAGAATAATTAAGAGAAACAACTAAAATGGCAGCCAGACAGCTGATTCCTATTGATATTCAAATCATTCTTAACCTTAAAAAGGTTGATACACAGCCCTGACCCACATGTGCCACACTTCTTGAGTAACTAAAATTACCACCTTTTAACAGGGAAAAGAAATTAGATCCACTTCAGGGCAAATGTACATTGCGCTCTTTGAGTACATGATTGGACATGTGCATATCTGTCCTCACATTTCTCTGGCGTAAAAGGCTGTTAGGTTTCAAGGTCTCTGAGGATAAGAGGCATAGTATACAAGAGGATGAGACAAAGCAATGCAAAAAAAAAAAAAGATAGACAACTGAAAGCAATCCAAGACTTGAAGCCTTTAATTGCAGAAAAAAATATACTTTATCTCTCTTTCCCGCCTTGACACAATACTGTGGAGAAGAAAATCACATTTCCTTCCTGGCACAGTATGACAGAATAGCTTGCAAGTTGATTGTATTTAAATCTGGACATTTGGCCTTCCTCAAAGAGTAACAGTCAGTGGGTGACAAGGATTGCAAGTGAGAGGCAGACAGAGACAGCAGCCCTGCTATATCATGGATGTTGGACACTAATGACAACAGATGGTGCTTGGGGTTTTAAGAGGAAGGGGAAACCAAAGCCTGCTCTCTGAGAGTGCAGTAAAAGTGTCACAGCAAGCAAGCAAGAATGCTTAATGCAGTGAAACTTCAAGGCATTTGCCTTCATTTACTGCTTCTCCTGAGCAGGCGCTGAGATGCAGACAAGAGAAACAAAGTCAATAAGAGTGTGAAACAGAAAACACATGAGGACCACCATAAGTCAGTTTTCTAGGGAAACAGGCGTTTGAACCTGACAATGAGTGGTATTACCATGACCTGTCGGTGAATATAAGCTAACCCAGAAGAAACCCAATGGAGTCTTGGCACCAAAACAGTTTTGAATCATCATCATCTGAGTCACGGTGTCAGCTTTTTACACTGCATAACACCAGGATGAAAACAGTAATCCTTTCATAAAATATCTACCTCAATATCTTAAAAAAAGTGCATGCACACGTCAAAATACATAAAGTTTTAACCACAATAAGCCTGCCAGGGGCCACTGGAATGATACAAGACTTTCCAAAGTGGAATCTTATGCAGAATCAATAACATACAGTACATCAGCCCGGTTCTCAAAGGACTAAATGTTCCCCATTATATTTTTCAGCACAGATCATACTGCACAGTATACATAGACTCCCTATATGTTTTGAGAAAAGCTTTTGCTTCAGTGCTCCATTGTAAAATCTGTATCTGCACCACAATCCCCACAAAAACGTGAACTGGCCAACTGATTAAAAAAAACACATTGGATATGTTGCCTGTCAATTCTCCTTTGTACCATCAATTCTTTTAACCATAGCTCTTTTCACTGTGATTATGCACACTGCATACGTATGAGAGGATAGAAAATGAAACCTTGTTAAGTACTCATCCACAATTGAAAAGGAACAGCAAGACAAATATTTTATCGCACTAAATGAAAGTTATATTTCTTTTCCCAAAAAACATTAAAAAATGAGATAATTAGTCAACCTGTGCTTGCTGATGGGCTCAGGACCCTCCTTATTAGTAACACTGTTCTCAAGTGACCCTCAACACATTTCATGTCAGCCACAAACAGCGCACAGGACAACCCAGAGGGGACTGCAGTACACTTTGTGCCAACTAACACTGTACAAATATAGTAACAAACAGCAATTTAAATCTGTTTATTCAGTGGCTACATTTGGGTATGCGTTATATCTTATCTTGCTCACATTCAAGGGAAATATTTGGTGTTTATATACAAACCTATATCTAAAAAGGACTACAAAGAATATGTACAGTCTTTGTCAACTGCTTGCCAAGTTACCACAGCCTCCAACATTACAATTTTGCCCAAACATTGCATTTTCTCTGCACTCTCTTTTGATAATACAACACATCTTCAAGCATTGCTCTGGCTATGTATGTCATCACACTAGGGGCCTGATGGATACCTTTCAAAAACAGAGCTAATACTATTCGGCATGCACAAGACAACAGAACATCCCACAAAAAGGTCTATCAGTCTCAAATATCCAACAAATATCCACACAGAACAGTATTTAGGACACTTAAAATGATAGAAGAGGAACTGGGCAGCACTCCCTGTAGAGGAAGCCTCCAGAGCTGGAGGTTCAAAGACACAATGAGACACCTCCCCTGCTGCCAAGGCATGCTGCAATGATCGGCAGCCTGTCCACTGGCCATCATGCCTAGTTTGTCATAGAGTCTCTTTCAAGTGGATACAGGGGCTGCTGGCAGAGTGAGTTTTAAGGTGGTAAGGCATCTTTATTTTTTATTTTTTTGGTTCCTCCTGATCTGATCTGGAAGGAGGAGACAGCCGTTAGGGTAAGCTGTGAGCAGGCAGAGGCATGATTTCAGGCACGACTGGCATAAGGGAGAGTTGCTCCGTTGTAAGCAAGAGACCAGGAACAAAGACAAAGAAAACATGCCAGGCATCTCGGATTATTTCTGAATGTTGGCATCCCATCAAAAATACTTCTTTGTGTGCACAATTTTTTTTTCTCATCTTGCCAGAAGTCTCAGTTTTGACCATGATTTTTTTTTTAACCTTACATTTCATTTCAAACTGTCATCTTGCAAAATTCAGCGATTAGACATAGCTTGTACAGAATTCTGTTCTGTACAGAATATATTGCTTTTGCGTCCCAGGTTTTACATTTACTTTTAAACACAAATTTTAACATATATAGATATCAATTTTTATCAAACCTAGCAAGTAAAGGGACAGTTTCTCTAAAAGAAACATAATAAAAAAAGAAACATGGCGGCTAATTTACTGCTGACCCCCATTTTCCCTTTTAACCCTCTGTGGATATGAACTTCCCACAGTTATTTAAAAAAAAAAAAAACAACCCACACACAAAAACCAAAACAAACAATCCACAACTCAGTGAAAAAGGTCTCGATGGGGTCAGCTATCACCATCTGAGCTATGAAGCGTGCTCCTAAGGGAGGAAAAGGTGAGACAGAATGGCAGCAAATGAGTCTTTATAGTCAGCTCTTAAATAATGCATGAAAACTGTTAGAGCATGAACAGCCAACCACAGTGGGGAGATATGTCGACGAGGGAGGAAAGGAGGAAAGAAGGGAGGGAAAAGAGAACCAGAGCACTTTGTATTAATTAAAAGTGCCTAACCCATACAAGATTCATGCTGTGGCAGAAATATTTCAAGTTGCCATCAAATGTCCTCCGTGTGTATGTGCGTGTGTGTGCACACGCACACATGAACAAATGCAGATTTTGAGCGCAAAAAGCCCCAGGAGATGAGTATCCAGACTGCCCTACCAGCTAGTATTAAATAAATAAATCAGTCCAGAGACACTGATGGACAATGCAGCAGCATATTCTAGCAATGCCTTTCGGTGGAACTGTGAATTAGTGGCTCTGATTCAATGATTTCTTCATTTAATAATTCCTAGTTTAGAGAAATCAGATCATAATGTAGTGAGAGAAAACAGAGAGAGGACAAAAGGAAGGAAGTATTCTGCAGAATCTGTAGACTAAAACTCAGAAAAAGAAAAAAAAGCCTTTATTCTGTGTTTTTCAGAATATTTTTCCTTCCACAGACATAACCAGAGAGACCCATATTCTGTTGACCACAGTTGAATCAGTATAAGCCCCAGAGCCATGTCAATATAATCCAGATACATTTCTATGTACAATTTATAGTAGGGTCATCCAAGAAAACTTGCCTATAGCATTATGCAATATGATGTAGGCTATTTATTATTTTTATATGCTCCCCAGATACACAAGCCCATAAAGGCATAAAGTGTATCCATCTCAGATAGATTGGTATGATAGATCTGTGGGCACCTTGCCACAATACCATCAGTACAAGGCCTGTATACCCCGAAGCTAGTCAAACAAATCCAGGCAATCACAGTTGCTACTGTTTCAATTCTTAATGAGTTCACTTTGTCTACATTATGCAAAAGGAAAAAACATCATGGACTGATTAACCCAGGTTTTACATGAGAGGAACATTCCCACTTTAAAAAAGGTTTTTGGAAATACGTTTATTCGCATTTATGCCAGGAGTTTGATGAGAGAAGATGAAACCACTCTCATATCTGTACTCTAAATATGAAGCTACAGCCAAGAAGCTGGCTGAAAACAGGGAGTAATCAGTTAGCCTGGCTCTGTCCACAGGCAACAAAATACCGACCTTCAACCACCTCTAAAACTTACTAATGAACACAATGTATTGCATTTGTTAAATCCATATAAAGACGTAAAAATATAACATATTGTTTTACAAGGTCTTATATACCAAACCATTTTTTGGTCAGGACCAATAATCTCTTGGAGTCTCTGCTGGTTGCCAGCCAACTGGTTTTCCTGAAATATTAAAACAGGCCCAGAGGATACAGTGAAATATAATCTAAAACAAAGGCATCAAACTTCCTCATATACCCATCAAACATACACACACACACACACTTAACTGAAATGTAATCGCCTCATTGTGACCAGCGCCCATATATATTGGCAAACAAATTGTCCATTTACAAATTATAAATCGGATCTCAATCCTCCATTTTCTCAATTGCCTACAGTTCAGTTTAAAATGGGATGGGTATTTGGCTGAGGTAACAATGTTGCAATTGCGGGACCTAAACATGAAACACGTTGTAAAAAAAGAATTAATGTAGCCTCTAACATTTATGGCACAGTTAGAGGGGCTTGTCTAAAATGATGATCCTATCACATTTCCAGATATGGATGATAACTCTAAGTGATGTAAGGAACAATTAATGCAACTTTGCAATTACTGAGTGTGAAAGCTAAAGCTAAGCGATGACACATGCAGTCATTAAATGCAGCCAACTGGTCAGTTATTTGGTCATTCATTTTTTTTAAACTGAGCAGTTACATGTAAAGTTCCTTTCTGTAAAGTTTCTTTTGAAGCAAAAGTAGAGGATGTCGATTTTACTGGTTAAATAAGCTGCATTAATAACAACCTCAAGGACTGCCATTTGGGTAGGTCATCTTTTATTAAATATGAGAGATATTTAGAGTCTAACCACTCATCTTAATGAACAAACCTATTTAATAATTGATTTACTAGTTATAGTCTGAGGTCCATTTTAAATTAGAAGTGATTCATGAAGGTGTCAACCTTTACTGTAGCACTGTCTGGAGGATCAAGCAGTCTGCCCAAATCAGTCCAAATTCACAGACACAGTCCCCTCCTAACCTGGACAGATGCTGTGCTGTCTACTAACCTACTTACCTCCTTATTGTTGAGTGTGTGTGTGTGTGCACGTGTATGGACATTTCCATGGCAACAAACAACACTTTCTTTGCCCCCCAGATAATGCTTGCTCTCTAATTCTCCTCTATGATTCACATTTAGGACACTGGGCCAGCACTGGGGTAAACTCATGCTGGGAAACATATTACTACATTTTGGGACCAAAGAAAAACAAGTGCGAGACAAAATATGTTAATATACAAGGGTGTGTGTGTGTGTGTGTTCAAGTGTAATTTAATAACCACATGGGATTTGTGTGCATATTAGTAGGAGCATAGTCCAATTGATTTGAGACTCACACCAGTCATCGAATGAGGGCTATAGATCTCAGCTTAGACTTGAAGCAGAAAAATTTGCAACAAGACACCAAATTGAAAAATATTAGACTTTCAAATATGAGTCATTGAAAAAAAAGGGGGGGTGGGCATGGGACAGCATGTGATATATGAGATATGAGTCATTCTGGCAATATATGAATGCGATGTGATTAAGGTTTAAAGCTTGTTCAAGGGTAACCGTGGATTAAAACTAGAATTGCTTGAACCACTTAAATATGATTTAATTTGGATATATTGTTAAAATACTGTTTGTAAAGGGAAGAATTAACACTCATTGTGATGATTAAGAAATTATTTTCTCAAGAATGAATATATTATTGTAGTGCAACTTCACATTTCAAGTAAAATCCAAAGCAAATGTCTGGAGAGACACACAAAAATAAATGCTTCTTTAAAGGTATACTGCCCCTGCTGAGGAGAGCCTGGTCTCAACCTGATTAAACATCCGTGGAACAAATCCAACTCTCATCTGAAGATGATTATACCAAATAGCTGATTTGCTGTCCTCCTAAGTCACTTCATCCAACAGGCTACTCATGCACACAAGCGCAGTTACTCGCAGTGACGCACTGTGTGCATGGTCACAGGCTCAACACGGCGTTCAACTTTGCTTCATGTCATCTTGGTTCATTGGAATCGACTGGAGCTGGAGCCTCAATCTCGTAACATTAATGAAGTATTGATCCGCCATGCTCTCATCACCTGCGACTTGTGGGGAGGAGCTTGGGAGTTCGGAGTTGTGTCACACTCTTAAAATAAACAGTCACTTGTTTTTATGGGTTTGACATGGACAGCTGGAATGCTTCTTTTCTAAACATAAGGATTAAGTCGTTGCAGATTTAATAGCTGAGGCAAAAAGTTATTTTTGCCAAATTTGTTACCAACACTCACATAGAAAAGTACTATTATACTTTTCAGTCGATTGACAAAAGACTGCTTTCCACCTCTCAGTATGATAAATGTTTAGTTGATGGCATACTGTATTGGAAAAAAGACACACTGGGAACTACAAAATACTGTTTTATCATATAACTGACTGAACGTAATAGCTTAATAGTTTAAAAATAGTGACTTGGTGACTTAAAGATGAATGTTACATGGTCCTGAATGTGTTGACAAAAAGGAAGAAATTCAGATTTCAGTATTCACAGTAAATAAACTCAATTCTGACTGCTCTGGTTTTGCTGTTTTAAGCATTAGTAATAAGAAATAACAAACTAATAAGAATTTATTCTTGAAAACTATATCTCCCCCACACACACGCACACACACTCTATCCCTCCCTGGGGATTTCAGCCTTTTTTTCCTCTATCTGAATCATTCCACTAAGCTGTAATTAACACAGCACAAAGGCTGTATATCCCCTGCCATGACTGTAGAACAAATTCCAATTCAATGGTTCCTGATGACTTAAACTAAATGAATAATTAAAAATGTGTCTTTAGAAATATGCACACATAAAAAGCTAAAAAAAAGTGCACTCAGCAGAGTGCAGATCTCTGCCAGGTGTGTCTCTGGAGGCATGTCGGTACAGGGAGTGCAGGGCAGGCTGTGTGTCCAGTAATGATGGTGGATCGGCTCTCACGTCATCCGACTCTGCATGTACGCATAAATCATCCATCGGCCACACACCTAAACAAATTATTCTCTCCGATTTGGAAACCAGCATGGACATTTCACACCACCTGTACCAATCCCTGTAGGCTATATTGCCTTTAAAATTATGTCAAGCAGTGCAAGCTTTCCAGATATTTTCTTTACTGTGTCTTGCATTGATGTATGAGTTGCTTTAATGATAAAAGAGGCTGTTTTCAGTCATTTTAAATATATTTTCACACACAGAGTAATGTCACCACAGCAAATATTGTGGGACATAAGCAGAAAAACTAAAAACTGCAGTTCACCAAAAACTTGACAGGAGAGAGGAAAATTTTAACATTTTTTTAGACAGCTCTGATGGAGCTCAGCATTTACAGTATATTGAGGACAGTTGCTTTATGCCAAACCATTTCACTACCTGGACTGTTTGTGTGAGGCCTTTTGGATGTGTAGAAGAACACAGACGATTAATTAACATTAGATTCTGACCAATCCTTGATTGGAGATTTCAATAAGTTATCTTGCTGCACCTTGTGCGGATATGCACACAGCATCTCTCTCAATGGGGAGACACTTAACCCCATTTCACCCACCCACAACCAATCAGCTATTAATCAGAATGTTAATTTTTATGACCTCGCTCGCCGAATCTGCACTGCTCGCGGATATTCAGTAACTGTCATCTGTGCATCACTAGTGTCCAGAGTGTGTACATTGAGAGTAGTGTAATGCAGATGAGACACAATGCAGTGGAATATCCAAGCAGAAACAAGATCCAAAATTGAAGTGGTTGTTCGTCACTTGCAGCCCCTACTGGTTAGTTAGAAATAGTGAGGATTCAGCAGTCAATGGCGGTATAAAACAGAGCAGTCAATAAAATTGGCTTGTCAAAATTGCAAATCACTACAACCATGAGTGGTCCTGGAGCATAGTCATAAATGTACACAAAATATGATGGGCCGGCAGTATGCAAGATATGCAAGATACGCACGCATACGCGCACAAACGCACACACGCACACACACACACAGTTCCCTCCAGGCTTACACCTGGTGGAGATAATAAAATCACAAGTCAAATGAAGAAACCCTTTAAAAGTTAATATAATGTAAATGATGACCATCTTTGAATAAAGATTATATATAGACGCTTAACACACACTAGCTATATATACGACGCCTTTGCTCTTTTGAGTAACATACAAAATTCAAAGCATAGGTGGAGGTAAAATGAAGGCTATTTATCAGTCCAGCATCAAGCCCAGCAGAGTTTCAAATGACTTCTATTCAGCTCAGGGGTAAAAGTCAGTTTATCTCAAGTATGAACTCTGCTTCAACTTTAAATGCAATAGCTTTATATATAGTTGGATCTGGGTCCATTCTTTTTTGTTTGTGCTTTTTCCATTCATATTTAATGCCTTCATTTCGATTCTAAATATCACTCCATAGAAGAAGATTTGTTTAAGGAGTTTTAACTATGGAGTAAGAAACTATACAAAAGAAGAGGTGAAAATCAAACAGGAGACAATATGGAAAACACTGCAGGAGACAAAGGCTGTCATGGTGACACAGGGCCTTGGGGTCTCTAGGTCATGAAATGAAGACAGTCGTTTGTCACCCGATGTGACGCTTCACACTGACACTTAATGAAATGTCCGGATCAATAAATGATCCCATCCTTGCTTCATGAAATGAAGGAAATCGGTCACTTCCCTCGGTTGCTGTGTTGCTCCCTTCCCATTTCCCTCCACTCCCTTTTAAAAGCCGACATATCTACATCAAATGAACAGTTCGAATCTAGAGCCAATGAACAGTTAGCTTAGCTTTGCATAAATCTTGTGTTCACATATGTACTGCAGCACTTCTGCACCTCTTGTCGTGTAAGACCAGAGTCAGCATTAAATTTTCATAAGGGAGACGTAACTGTAAGGTAAAAGCCAGAAACAAAAACCATTAACTGTGATGATAGACGTGTTGCTGTGCATCAGCAGGTTGAGCAGGTCACCCACTGATCCAGGGTTGGTAGTTCAGTCCACATCTTTTCTTGTCCATGTGTTGACATTTCCTTTAACAAGACACTGAACCCCAAATTTCTCCAAATGAACAGGCCAGCATCATGTAGCTTGTTGCCATCGATTTGAATGAATGACAAAAACCTTGTGAAGCACTGTGAAAAAAATCCATAAAATTCCATATCTACTACTTTAAAAAACATGGCTCTCAGTGCCATTGGTTTAAAAAAAGAAGAATCATACCAGAATTGACAGCAAGTCATTGGACAATTTGTATTGTCAAACCATGCCACGTGTATTGAAGGGCTGACTGTGTATTGACTGCATATCAATACTACAACAAAGAGGAAATACAGTCACAAGGTGGAGGAATTGAAGACATAATTCAGTCAGAGCATCTATCTTTCTTTGTCCTTCTCCTCTCTGCTGCTCAGTAAATGGCCAGTGGGATGAGAGTGCCAGTGGTGCCCCCTTCTCAGAAGACAGATATGCCCTAATGCACCAGCAGCTCCAAGTGCTGTTGAAGATGTCAGCCTACACACATGCGTACATACAAAGCACGGTATGAAAGACTTCTGGGGGAAAGGTTTGTCGCCCTGAGCAAAAACATGCATACAGACGAGCTGCAAGGCAGGAGTGTCACGGTGAAGAGATGTGCACCAGTTGGCTCATTTGACTGATGTATAAGTTATCACGCCCTTTATGGAGGAGGGTATACACCTCCAGTTGGATGGCAACGTCCAACAACTGGCTACTTTGTTAAATGAAACGCTGAAGTTAAATAATGTGAACAAATAGGAATTTCACTACAGGACTTTGATATCAGTGTTAGTGCAAAAGGGGGAGAATTAGACCAAATTTATACTCTATACCTCCTGCTTACGGGTAAAGTTTCCATTTCATTAAAGATACATTTATTGTGAGCCCCAGTTATGTTTCCATATGATAAGAATAGTGTGCTTTGATCTAATTTAAGCTTCGTTGCCTGCTGCAGTAAGTGATTATCACCTGTCAACACTGCCTACAACACAATTACAATTTTGAAAGATTTATAAGTGATCCAAAACGGTGCTTCAGAATGTATTAATTTAACTACTGAAACACCTTATTATATATACTACATACTACTATATTATTATAATGTATATCACGAAAAAGAGAGGACCTAAATGGGCGCTTAATAGTTAAATTACTCTTAGGTATATTGTTATTGCTGTGTTTGTTTATACTGACGACCATCTGACAAAAACCATGATGTGGGGGTGAATCATGTTCATTGAGAAAGCATGCCATTGTACTTTTACACCTGCTAAATTGATTAGATACCAATTAGATATCCTGTGAGTCCGTTAAAGGATTCAGATCGTCATAGCTGTATAATAACACTGGGCAGAAAGAGTTATTAAATTAAACACTGTTTACACATGATTTCTTTGTTCTACACAGCCACCTTGCTGAATGAGTTTTGAGATTCACTGACTTTTTATACAGTGGAAAATTAAAAAAAAAATAAAATTAGGCCTCACATCCATCACATACTTTCAGTCACACGTTATAACATCGAGATGCCACAAATCATTACTACAGACTGTGTGTAATCATCACTAACAATTCTGTTCTACAATCTCCCATGTCCCAAATTTTTAAATTCTGTGTCCTGATGATCATCTGCTCATCAGTGGTAAAGCTGAACAAACAGCTGCTTCCTACATGATCAAGCTGTGCCCAGTCCCCTGGAAAGTCTTCCAATCACTAATCTTTTTCAGGACCTTTGCTGCTACAATATTCATTAATCTACTTTTTAAAAGTGATATTCAAGAGCTGTGACAATGGGCTCCTGCTGTTATGAACAGACTGCTGCAGCGTTATGAAATAATGCTGTGTTATGATTGCAGATCACTGCTGCATACGAGATACACCGCTGCACTCCCAAATAAGGACTGAGAATGGGGGGCCTGGATCCTGAAGAAACATCAATATTAGCTGCTGATTCATTCAGAATAATGAGAAAAACACATAGTCCACTCTTCTACAGAGGTATCTGATAAATATTAAAAAATCTAACCCATGAGTGCAACAACATATTTTTCCCTTAAGGGAAAATTTAGATAACTGTAGCTTTGGTTGATGTTGATCTAACTAGCTGCACTATTCTAAAGCACTAAAGCTAATATTAACTCAAACTGCACAATGGTGTAGCTGGTCTTAGACTTTGAGGTGTTTGGGGGGGTTACTGTTGATTGATCCCAGATCTTGCTTTGGCTGATTTAACAATTCTGCCTGCAGCCAGTGATCAAAACAGAGCTGATACCAAAATAAAACTCCTATAACAACATTTATTTTCAATAAAAAATGTTCTTGGAGTATGTAAAGCTGAAAATGAAGCAAGCTTGATACTTCAGTCAATTCAAGTGGTGCCATGCTGATGCATCAGCTGAGCTTTTACATTTCATTACTAACTGAATGCTCTTTCTAAAAGGTGTCAAACTGAGTTTCTCATTCTTAACTGAAAGTTGTGCTTCTGGTGCTTCCTATACATTCATACCCTTCCACTACACCTGTGGGATTTATAATTTCCAGAAAAGCTGTTAAGGATATAGGATACAGTATGAAGCCAATGAATATATTATCTGTATTCACAGTCCTATGTAAAACACATTCTTCCCTTAGAAGTTACTCGTTTTCTGAGGCAAAGAAAAGTTCATATATGGTCCTCCCACACTTACCTTACAATTACATTTCAAAACTTTTTCATAACTTCAAACCAATTTTTCATGAATAGTTTTTACCAAATAATATTCTACAGTGAGCGTGCAACAGTGGATGGACCCGACTGCAGAGGAAAAAATACAATACAATCTAATTCAAAAGCTCTGCAATAGCTCTTAGTTTGTGAAGGTGACAAGTTTCATTTTATTGTTAAGAACACTGGAGTGACAGCAGTTCAACTGTATGTTAATTTTTAAGGGTGTCTTTTGCAGAGTCATTCGATTGCACTGCAAGGTCCCCATGGAAAAAAGTCTCTATAAATGAGAGAGAGAGCAATTTACAGCCACTTGCAGAGTCCCCAAATGGCATGATGGCCCCATAACAAAGAGCAGAACTGGCACATGAAACAATTCAAAGCTCTTACTGAAATGTATCATGTTAACGCTGCATAAACATGGGGCCATTAGTAACTGACATGCCAAAGATAAGGTCCTTTGATAAATAACAAAGGACCATTCACAGGTCTGACTTAGGCCCCGGAGAGTTGATGAGCTCCATAACTGCCCTTGACTTTCATGACATGTCTTAATGAGTGGTTAGCTGGAAAGCGGCAGCTATGGTGAGAGAAATAGCATCTCATCACTGGGTTTAATGGAGATGTGGCGATTAGAATGGATAAGTGCAATTCTATGAGCAAATTCATGTAATTAAAACCCCAGTCAGATCACATTTCCATTCTTCTGGTGGTCCAGTGTGACTCATGTTGCCTAATGTGGCCATCTCTTAAAAGAGTCCCTGGAGTTGTGAACATGAACGGTTGAGCTTTTGTTAAGGAAGGTTAAAATCCACCTCACAACACTGAGACATAAGCTTATCTATTATATGTAACAGTATCAATGACCATCAAAACAAAACAAGCACTCAGCTGAAGATTGCTAAAGCACATTAATGCAAATGGCACAAAAAAACAATAACACAAAATGTAGGAGAACGGTGGTTAGTGTGACATTTCCTCTATGGAGGGTAATATATTAAACAGACAACCAATGACTTAATCTTCAAAACACCATTGCATTCAAGTGCAACCTGTAATACACAAGCTGGCCATGTTATTAAAAAGGTGGCTCTTAATGAGAAAAAGATACCAGTTCACTTTCCATCAAACTGGGATTGAGTGGTGCATAAAGTCTAAAAGATCATTTGGATCTCGCCAACAAATCCATAAGTCATTTCAACTAATCAAGCACTAATGCATCATGTTTGTGCAATTGTTCCAGTCAATTACAACTTATCAGAACCAAGCAGAGAGAGGGAATGCACCCCATTAGGCTGCTTGGCGTTTACTAGCTTCTGATGTTTACTGAAATTGACTAATCGACTGCACTATGGTAAAAAACAATGAGAGTAAAAGCCCAGGAGGCCTTGTATAATTTGTCTGTAGTACAGCCTAAATGCTGAGATGTTGGGCTGCTCTTTAGAGTTGGAGAGAAACAGAGGGAAAAAAGACAGATGCTTTATCATCGAAAGTACAGCACCAGCTCCACTTTAATTGGAATGGCAGGCCAGTCAATCCTTTGTGAAAATCCAAACCACCCATGGAAGCCTCTGAATGCAATTTGTGATGGACAGATTTTCCTAGAAAGAAAACACAATCTCAAAACAATTAATGCGTCATTTGAGGTCCAGCCATCTGACTAACCAGTCAATCAGCAGAAATTTCAGCGTGTAGACACAGCATGAAAGCTGCTTGGGCTTAACAAAGCTCTGGCATCAGGTAGAGAAAGAACAGCATCAAAACAACCACCCACACACTGGCAGTATTTTACTTGCTCACCCTTGCCCTATCCTCACATTGCCTGTGCCCGTGTGCTAAGCTTAGCCTCTGAAAAGGCAGTAACCATATATCATAATTGGGCATTGTCAGCATTATAAGCTTTTCTAACTCGCATTCCTCCCTCACTCTCTCGTCTCCTATCTCATCACCTTTCGAACATTTTTAGGCAGCACAGCTTGCAGTCATTGGGCATACGCAGAGGCAATAAGCAGCGACGCTCAATCATTCCAGTGCAACTCTCCAGGCTCATTTGTTTCAGGCATAGATGTACAGCTGTTTACAATAATATATATGATTATGTGCGTTGCACAGTAATAACACATTAACATTAAATTCCCGCGAAGCGCACGCAGCAACAACTATACACAGGAATACACTGGGAGTGAATAGACCCACAGACACGTAATGAATCTTCAGGGACAGTAACACTGATGTCAGCTCATCTGCACCCTAAAACAATAAATGGAAGCAAAAGGCATCATGGATGATTTTACATTCATTTCACGCTTGGTGCCACAATGATCCAAGAGGCATCTGTGCCCACAAAATGGCAGCTTAAGCTCAGCGCTTATTCGCTCAGGGCTTTTGCATGCTTTGCATTGATTTTATTAGTGAGTGCCTCGGGGTGTCAGAGTATTCAACGCAAAATTGTTTTCGCCTAGTAGCCGAGAAGTAGCTTGGGGAGAATCAGTGTCCAGTTCTAAGAACTAATAATAACATCGGCATTTCAGTTTCAGGCAAGATGCTTTGTTTTCTGATGTGAACCACTTGTACGTTCTCTTTCCCTTAGGAAGCTGAAGAAATATTGCATTCACGGAACAAGATGCCATTCATCACATGTAGCATGGTACATACAATCTCAACTCAAATGTATATGCAATATATTAGGACTGATAAAAATAACTGAATATGGGAATCAATTAGTGCAGCATATAAACTTTTGACTGGAAGAAAACCACATTTGTAAATCTATTTGACCAACAGGACAGGATACACTACGAGACAGTATAGATGAACACATTTCCTTTTCCAGTTTTCAAATTTGAAACAAAAGAAGCGTGATGAAGGAGAATAAGTGCAAACATGTTAACGGAGGGATTGGATAACATGGAAAAGAAAATGTGAGAACCACAGCGAAGGGAGGGGGAAAAAAAGTCTTTCCTTTAACCTTTTCAAGACTTTAAGGGCATTTACAAAAGCTTGGATTGAAAGGGCAGCTTGTACAGCAACAGCCATTTCTTTGTCCAAGTGTCACTTGACTCTGAATTAACGGAGATGTAGCACTTGCTGAGTAAAGCTTTAGAAAAATCGACAACGGCAACAAATGATTTTTGGCTGCTGCAAGTAACTCTTGACATATGGACATCAGCTAGCATGCAATACACATGAGCTTCTAGGTTGAACCTCACTCTTCAGTAAGTTTGGTAGGTCTTATTGTAAACACAAGGACCAAACTTGAGAAAATAAAAGTTAATATACTTGTCTTCAACAATGCTTTGTGTTTTTTCAAATGAAAGAAAGTGCCATCCTATTAACCCATTTCTTTGTGTACTGCAACCATGACAGTATGTCACAGGATGCGTGCCTGTTGTCCTTTTGTCCTGAGAAAAATCCAGGCCATCCTTTAACACAGCAACTATTCCAGCCTGCGGTAAAAGGAAGCAGGGGTGTTTATTATGACTTTAAATATCCCATCAAGGTCCTGTGATGGATTGACAGCGGCATCGGGGAGAAGAGCTGCCTGTTTACTGTGATGTGAGATACAAGACAGGGGAGAGGCAAGACACAGCAGTGTTCCATCTACATGAATGCAGCCTGGTAGCTGTTGCCTTGGGCATGCTATTGAGTGACGCGGAGGACACATTATGCAGCGGCTGCATCGTTACTCTTTTATTCTGCAAACAGTTCAAGAGTTGATGAAGGAATCTTGTCAACCGGCGGTGGAAAAACACTGGTGAACCATGCCAAATAAAACAGGCCAAGAAAGAAAAAAGGCATTTGCCAATCTGGAAAGTAGCACACCACTTGCACGTCCATGACATTTAAGAAAAGCAAGAGAATAAGCATAGGCACTGATGAGTTAAGCAATCAATAACACATGCCTTCTGAAAAACAGGTGATTTAACTTGCAAATAGCAGCCATGAGTGAATGAGAAAAACTGTGATGACTTAATTATGAATGAAAGGAAAGCACTCTATATGAACCGGATCCTTGTGGTGATGCACTATGAATGAACCCAGGACTGTGGCTCAGGTAATGGGCCTTGGGTTTTTTTTGCTCCTCCTGAGAGGGAGTGTCGGCTGAGAGGAGGGGGGTGGGCTGTGAGAAAGGAGGGGGGCAGAGAAACTGTGATAGAGGTATCCATGCAGGCTAATGGAAACCACATCCTTCTTCCTGTTTTCTTGTGCATTACCAGCAGCAGCAAGGTCTCCCATCTTCCTACCGCTGATTGACCTGGTGACAGCATCAGCTGCCCCGGTCATCTAAATCTCAACAACCAAGCTTATCCAAGGCCACCGCTTTTAACACCTGATTCAAAAATATCCTTAGCTTTCAAAAAGCCTTTCACGTAACTTTCTCCACAGTTCCAAATAGCGCGCCTCATCCCTACCTCCGCTCTCCATCATATCTGAATGTCACAGGCAATTCTCAGCTCTAGGCAAACGGAAAAGAGCGATGGAAGGAGAGGGGGAGAGGTGGCCCAGATAAAAGCCCTATAGAACTGCAGATACCAAAACAGCTCCAGCTAGGCTTCCCCCTGCAGGTAATGATCTAGGATAACTTTAACCTTCATGAGTCCTGACCTTCTACAGAAGAGGAAGGGAAAGCGAGCAACCCCAAAATGACCTGGCTGCAGTAGGTGCAATTGCATGAACAGTTTATTCCTGCGGTATCGGCACGGAAATTGGCATCTCCTCCACCAGCTGCACTGTGCTTTCATCGCGCGGCTGTGTCATACCTCCAGACATGACTGGCTGTGATCAATTAGCCTAATAGCTGCCTTGCTGAGGTGCTCCAGGTGAGAACTGGCTGCCGATGTCACAAATTAATCACCTGAGTTAGCCTAATTAATTAAGCCTCTGGTGGAGGCTGATAACAACTCTCCCAAGAGCATCTAAATTGGTGGTCCGCATCTGTGACATTTGGCTTTGTAGATAACGACTAAGGCTAAAAGTAGCATATACGGGTCGACTGTTGTTACTTTAAAAAAAAAAAAGAAAAAGGAGTTGTTTGTCTAGGTTACACCATTAATCAATTTGTTAATTAACATTAGTTTATACCTTTTTTTACTTTGACCATGTGTTTCACGTTGTTACAGATGCGTGAATCAATAGTTGTAAGTAGACACGATATAGGTCATTTGTTTTTTTCTTTAGATTAGTTTGGCATTGAAAGGCAGGGGGAATAGAGAGCGAGAGGGGATAGCATGCAGCAAAGGGAACAAAACCACTGCCGCCATGGTAAGGACTCAGCCTTGATATATGGTACACGCTCTAATGAATGAGCTACCAGGATGCCTGGGGCATTATATAGGTTTAATGAGTAATAAATGATGCACTACTGTAAACAGGTGTTAACCTCGATATATATGCACTGATAATATACGCAGAGATGTGAGTTTATTATATGCACCTGTATAATATCTTGTGATATAATATAACACCAAGGCAGTAAATCAAATATTTCTGGATCTTGTCAAGTTCCGTTTTTATTGACAGAGTGCCAGAGATGTTGAATCAGCCGTTTTGGCACTTTGGACTGTAGTTATTAGCGACTTTGCTGTACTGCACTGCATTAAGCTGTGTATAATACGCATCTACATCTCCTCCTCTTAACCCAAAAAATAAATCTTTGAAAAGCTACTGGATCACATCTGACGTTGCAGTCTTCAATCAAAGTTCCATCAGTTTACCCTGGACTGAAATACTTCGGGGGGGAGGGGAGATTAAACAATTCAGTCTGAATATTACCTCGCTGCTATATAACTGTTATCTCCTTGGCAGGACAAGATCAACTGCAGTGAGCTCCAGACTTAGACATGCCCGGAGTCTTACAGTATTTATGGTGGCCAACAGAGGCCCTCATCTCTCAAGAGGGGGCCGTTCTCCCTGGAAGAAGGGATGGTTTACCCACACAGCAGGGATTCCATTAGGGACCTTCTCATGAGGGGCAAGCACCACCTTGTGTTGGACAATTGTACTACATACATACACAAAAATCATATTAGGCATCAACTGTGATTTGCACAGACAATGAAGAGAGCTTGATGAGCCCCCGCCCCCCCTTCGACACACACACACAATCACGGCACATACCCTACACATCCACACTCTTCTGCGTCTTTTCTAGATTCTGTAAATCTCTTAATGACTATTGGAGGCACATCTTTTACCCCCTCTCATCCCCCATTATTTTGTCCAGGTGGAAGCTAGAGGGCATTTTTCAGATTACATTTAAAACCTGCTCTGATTCGCTCAGGTAACAGCCTCATTAGTCTGCCCCCCCTGCCCATACCTGGCCCTCCCATCACCCTTAGGCACCTGCCGTTTGCCACAGGTGGGCATGTAATTGCTCTGTGGCTTGGTCATGTTCTGAGTGGTTAGGAGAGAGTAGCCTTACTAATGAGGCTGCCCGGTGTGTTGCTTCTTCACTGCTGTAAAAATGTATGTGTATGTGTGAGCAGGCAGGTGTGTGGTACCACATACATCTGATATACTGTTGTATTACCACACAGCTGCTTGCTGCTGTGTCAGAGACAGGGAAAAAAAAGGTGAGACAGAGAAAGCAGAACTTGAGAAGTGTGTGTGTCAGACAGGAAAGTAAAAGTGTACTTGGAGTGATTTATTCCTGCATTTGTTAGAGCTGGGGGGTGTACCAGACACAATCAGTATGTGCATGTGCATTTTGGGTAAAACAACCATTTACAAACATGCAGCCTGGCAGCAGACTACTGTCACTTAACTGGGCATGTGGTGTATGGAGGGTGCACATATGTAGTTGTCATCAATCACCCTGTTCACATTGTGTAGCAATTATGCAAAGACAAAGACGGTTTGAATACTCACTAGTGGTGCACTGTTTGTAAGTGGCCTCTCCTTGCGTGCTGCTCCTGGCCTGCTCCTCTCCTGCAGTGTGGTGCTTTCTGGTTGCCACAGCACCTACGGCTGGCGTCAGCTGAGCTGGCGTCTGGAGGTCTGCGGTGACCACGGAGGATCAGTTACCGACAATAGACAATGCTCTTTGTGTGTGCACGTGTAAAATTGTGTGTGCGCGTGTGAATGGGAAAACACTTCTGTAATATTCTGACGGCGGGATAGAGTGTTTGTGAACTCTGGTCATCTTTCTATGTCGGCTCACATTTTTATTATTGTCTGTCAAAGAGTTGTGATATGGTGAGCTGGGTGCAATCACACGTCAGTCAGCACAAATTCTATTACAGAAACTACTATAATAGAATTTGGAATAGCTATATGTTTCATTCCAAGAGTCTGAGTGTGACAGAAAGGGAAAACAAGTGAAGTGAAGACATGTACACCCCTGAAAATGATTTCAACTCTGACATCAAATGATATTTAAGTTTTTTGGCCAAATTTATCACAACTCCTTTCATCTTGTCACAGGAAAAATGAAAATCCCCCTAGATGCACTGTGGGTTCTGAACAGTGCTGCAATTGGACTTCATGCAGTGCTGGGCTAATTGATAGCTTTATAGCAGGACCTTGATTGGAAGATGAAATATTTACACTGCTGTATTTCTCCTCTCAGGCAGTTGACTTATGCTTCTGCAATATTTATTTTGCATCCTGTGCTTTCAGTTGCTAAAAGAGGAAATCAAAAGCAACGGAGTGACTTCTGAAAATTGCTTCCTCTTTGATAAGTTTCCCGCTGGACATGGAAAAGGCCTCTGTGGCTTAAGTCAGAAGTCAATAGGGCCTCAGGGGGTAGGGCTGTGCATACTGTAGATAATGTTTTTAAAAGAGGAAAAACTGGGCTTCTTGTGCAGTTCCTACAATTATACACTTGTGAGTTCTAAAATACTCCTAAAAATGTAACCAAAAAACAAGTCACAAAGGGACAAGGGGGGAAAAAAAGGGCAGCAATGTGTGACAGCGTCTAATCTCTCGGAATGGGTAAAGATAAAGGATATGTCACGGGGAAAGCACTAGGCACTTTGATGTGGTTCTGATATAGCTGAGTGGTTTAGTTTTCTCATGCCTGTAGAGTTAAATACCAGGAGGTGTAGGGAGGCACACATCCTTATGATCAGTCAATAAAAAAATGTAACATAGTGGTTAGATTTCTTTCTGATTCTGTAGTTTTGGATATATATAGCATAATTTACTGTGATTGCAATTTTTTGCAGGAATCTACATCAGCACTGGAATCTGGTCTTCCTTATTCAACCATATGTAAAGCAGGTGAGTGTATATTTTGTGCAGTGTGCAGGTGTGCTTGCACATACATACGATTTTTCCTGGCAAGCACACAGCTCAGTGTAAGGAAGTATATTTATTAGTCTATTCCCATGTGGGCAACTATAGCAACGGGAATTTTTGCATATGATTACATGCTTTTATGCACAATATTTGACCGCTACTTATATTTTAACTACCAATACTTAATAATGCATCATTTAACAACATCATGTGTGTTTCTATGTGCACAAACCTCATTTAGATTTACACTATATCCACTCAGCACTGCTTGAGGCTGTTTGATGAGTGTACAGATGCAGAACGCCGACCAGACACCAAGCACAGAAGGTACTGTCTAGAACGCCGGAGCCTCAGGCATCACTTATTTCTACGCCAAACAAACACTCTACATTAAAAACTGACTGTTCCATCAAGTATTACTGAGCTACCCTACAGATGTTTTTTTTTTTTCCTAAAAGTATGTTTCTATTCTCTGAAACAATCTATCAAAGACTTTCTAGAAAAAGAGGGCGGGGGGACAGGAGCCGCAACTATACAGCCAACATGTACTGGCCGGGGCTCATTATTCAAGTGAGTGAGTATTCAGTATTATTAGTCCGCTCTACCAATCATGTAATGAAATCAACCATCCCTAGATAAGGAGGGCAGTGCAAACAAAATGATTTATCATGTAACTGGAGTTTAAGTTTATGATCTGCAAAAGTCTGCTTTTCATGAGAAGCTGAGCAATAATTAAGGATATTGAGTGTTACATGTCGAGAAGGTTGAATGTTACAGCATTGCCCCTAACCTGCGCAACAGAGATGGGAATTTACTTTTAGGTACGACAGCTAGTGTGTCTTGGTGAAAACATCGTTTTCATCATGCTTTGATTTTCTTACCCCTCTTCCTGCGTGCCTCCTTGATTTCTTCACACATGCGGTCGAACTCGGGGTCCAGCTCTGAGGCAAATATAGCATGGGCTGTGTCCTTTAAACTGCACGCTCGGTGCCTTATCACCTTGTCTGAGAAAGAAGGAGACAGTGAAACACAACACTGGTGTCACAAATCTGTGTTTTTCTGTGTGTGTGTGTGTGTGTGTGTGTGCATGTTCAAGGGCATGTCCTTTGTAACACAAAGACATCAGCCAGTACCTCTGCCGTGACATTATAATAACTGTTTTTTTTTTCTTTAGATATTAGTTCTGTCATCAAGGGTTGTGCAGGAATGCAGTTCGCCGTTTGACGCTTCATGTTCTCCGCACACAATCATGTTCATAAAGCAAAGAGTCAATACCAAGGCCAAGCCATTTTCCTGAATGTGTGAGAAGGAGGATTGTAGTATTTTCTCACAGTTAAATAAATAAAAAAATAAAAAAGGATAGAGTTGGCTTTTGTGAGAAATATTCGCAGGCAGACGTCAGACATGCATGAAAGTCTTGTTATCACCACTTCAGCCATTTAGGACAAAGGTGGGTGTATACACACACATATGCAGGCGCATATACATGTAATCAGAAATACTTCTTAAATGCATACTTATTTACGCCTTCCACCTTAATAACTCTTACACCTTATTCCCCGTAGCTGTACCACTGCATCATTAAATCCCCCTTTTTTTTCCTGCATCCATGGAGGGAAAACAAAGACCGAGCTGAAGAGGCAGGCTAAAAGCAGAGCCCGTGTAAACAGGCAGTCTCTCATTATTGCAGGCAGAGGGAGAACAGTTCAGGCAGCAGAGTGGTAGAGGGGTCACAATCTGCCAGCTTCCTTTGTCTAATTGGAGGATGGCTGGCCTAATTGCGGTGGAGGCAATTTGTGTGTCTTTGTGTGTGCATGGGTGCACTTCTCTACTGACTGAGTATGGCTGTGTGTGTGTGCAATTGTAAGCGCATCATAAGGGCAAAAATGCCCGTCAGTGGAAACGTGTCAAAGGCCATGTGGGATGACGAAAGCTTATCAGCACCCTTATGGACCCTGCCTAACCTCCTCATCTAGAACAGACAAGCACGCACTGACATAAAACGCTGTTGCTTACGCATTCCTTCATAGTCATAGGCCTGTTATCGCCAGTTCCATCAAGCAACAAAGAAGTATGTGTGACACCGAGCGACACTGTGAAGCACAGCCTTTTTAACACCAACGATGTAATTATTTAGCAAGGTGAGGAGGTAAAAGAAACATGAATGTACATGAAGGACGGTAAGATAAAGAACACAGAAACAGACCGCCGAGCGATAATGAGGTCTAGCACTTTGTGAGTTAGTATAGAACTTCCTGAGCACCATAATTGTGCAGGGTTCTGGGCCATATTCCCTGGGCCGAATGCTGGGTGAGCAGGCATGAGCCTTCGTTAGTCTTCTTTATTAAACTGCCTAATTGCATTTTTTCCCTTTAGTGTATCGTTTGTAGACCCTGCATTCCAACAAATGACCCAGACCCTGGCCTGCAAAGACAGAGATATGATTTATTCATTTGGGCTGGCAGACAATTGCTTCCCATTAGTGTCAGGCAGCTATAGCCTAGCAAGGGAACTGGAGCAGCTAAACACACAAGGCGAGAATTAAAATGGTCATATCAACGGAACGGTCTGAAGGCCTACTGTGTGCGACTTTCAGTTAACATCATGGAATGACCCCTCCCTTTATCTTTTTTTCAGTGCAACAAGATCTTCTCAACTTTTTCATGTTATTTTTTAAATGTATACACAAACATGGACTGTATCTCTCTTCAGGTGGTCTTGCAATCAACCACTCCGTTTAAAGCAGTGGTCCCCAACCCCCGGACCGGAGCTGTTCCTACCGTGCCGTGAAATGGCTCATAATTTTTTTTTATTATTATGAACCATAATGATGAGCCGCGGGTGTCTATGAGCACCCATGTGATGGCTTTGTGGATCATAAGTTCCTGACATGGGTACCCGCCCGGACTAATTAGTAATGCACAGGTGCCATAACCTAGGTTAAAGAAACTAAACTGGCAACCGGGGTGTTTTTGACATGTTCAGCAACTTGTCCAGCTTTTCGGAAGAGCTGACGGAACTGGGCGAGTTGATACACAGCCACCTGACATCACTGTCTCATGCATTTGAGCGCTATTTCCCATCTTCAAAGGACCCGCGGAATGGCAAAGGATGGATGCACAATCCATTTCAAAATGACGATGGTCGAGACCGGCTCCCATCAAAACAAGACGACCAGCTGACTGAGCTCAGAAATGACGGAGGACTGAAAACACTTTGATTCAACATCACTGTCATCTTTCTGGATCAAAGCATCAGGAGAATACAACGAGATCAGCACGCTCGCTCTGAAGACGCTGTGCGAGGCCGGTTTTTCTGCCATGACCACCACTAAGACCAGACTTAGAAGCAGACTGAACATGAACAATACCCTGCGTGTCTCACTGTCTCCCATCACGCCCCGGTATGATGTTCTTCTGGCCGGCAAACAGGCCCAGGGGTCTCACTGATACCGATTTCAGTAAGTTGATGACATTATTTGTAAAGTGGCTCTATTTTTTGTTTAGTTTTATTGTATCCTGGTTTTGAACTGTATGTTTTGGATGCATATTGTTAATAGAACCACAGGAAGAACAGCTGACAAGTCTTCTGTACAGCTACAGAGGAATATACACGTTATGATCACGTACAAACTGTTCTGTTCTTGTTGGTCTGGTCAGGTATTTTCCTGTGTGGTTTGGTCTAAGATTTGACAAAATTTGTGAAGCCTTTACATTTAGCAACTTTTAGAAATGATAGGCTAAAATAACTGTGGGAGTTGCCTATTGAAATAACGTTAATATCTTTCGCAATGTATATTAAAGTTGACAAATTGCCAACCGGTCCGTGAATTTTTTTTTTATGCTTCTGCCGGTCCTTGGCACAAAAAAAGGTTGGGGAACCTGGTTTAAAGTATAAATACAGTGTTTGTGTAATCTACTACAAAAAGAAAGCCTCTTTGTTTGCGTGTACATGTGTTCTCATGTTTTACAGCACTCATTATGAAGTCCATGTGCTGAGAAAGGATAAGGTAAAAATCTGTTCAAAGTGTAAGACAATACACAATTAAATTTTCATGCATAAGCCTCAGCTTCCTCAGCTGCGGAACAAGAATTACACAGTGGAAATGCCATTTTCTGTGGGGGGCTGTATGCCTTTTGTTTCATTTGAATTTCAAGTTGAAGAAAAACATCTCGGAGGCTCTGATTTGACTGCCTTGAAGCCCTCTTCTTAATTCATTAAGTGTTAAATCCAATTACTTTTTTGCTCACACAATGACAGCCAAAATGGAACACAACAATAACGACAGAAACACATGCTCATACTTATTTGGATAGTCCAGTGCTGGTCTATTATCGAGGGACTGTCATGTGTTTAATTTGGGCTGTAGAGGTGTGACAGGTTGTCTATATATTTGTTGTCGGATCTAATCTTAAAATTGTGTTTGGGATGAAAAGGAATTCCCCCATATGGCTAAATTCACTTATTTGCTTTCTGACCAAGTCCAGAATGTAACAACCAATATTCATTTAATATCTATGAATTAATAAAGAGATAGTTACGTAATGTGTCTAGCTTAGCACAGAAACATGGTAGATATTTTTTAATTAATTTATTGTTTTGTTTTTTTTGTAACTTTTGGCAGATTTTTGGACAAATAGGAAAATGTGTGATGGAGTGCATGCATATGAACTATGCACACATCAATATTCCTCTGCATTTATACAAGTATATGTGTATTCATGAGCCTCACCTCCAGGATCTTTGTCAGGGTTGTATTCTAAAGCATTACTGCAGATGAGGTCAATGTCCACCAGGAACTCCTTCACTGTCAGGTACTTGAGGGTGTCAATCTTGGTCATGACAGTGGACAGGTCCATAGGCTGCCGAATAACCTCCAGGTAGTCTGACACCTGAAACACAAAGTTATTTAATAAGTGTTCATTTTTAACGAAGGCCTAAAACCATCTTTGTCAAACTATGAGTGAGATTCAGTGTTGTGGGTCACAACATGAGCGCATAAGAATGAGTCCATACCTCCTCAATATCAACTGGCTTGCTGAAGATGTTAAAACGTTTATCAGTGGCCAGGCGCTTGGTCACGTCCCTGAGAAAGAGCCTGAGCTCCCGTAGTGTGTTCTCCTCCTGTTCAGCCAAGCGGCGCTGTTCTTCTGTTGACAACACTCTGGGGCCTGGAGCATCTGCCACCGGCAGTATCTCTTTACACCTCTCTGTTGAGAGGCGTGCAAAAAGCAGAAAGAGAGGAATATGCTAACTATAAAAAGTTTACACACTTCAATTCCGTCTATGGAAAAAACCTAAAGTTCGAAGACCTAGAGAAACAAAATAAATAATCTTTGTTAGTTTGCCCACAGCGACAAAATACAAAAGGCAGCTACGGGAAAAATCATTACACAAACGATGCAAATAAAATATAAACAGAGCTAGCTCAGTCTCATTTCAAACCTGATATCTGACCATTCCCTTTGAACACCACTGCAGACAGGATAAGACCCCAGGAAAAAAAACATGTTTTAACATTCTTTAAGCTGAAGAAAATAATACAGCTATGCTCCTTCCTAAAACAGGTTTTGAAATACACTAAGGAATAGCCTCTGGCCAATAACATAGTGATGAAGCAAGGCAAGCAGATATCTGCTCCTCCTCTCTCAAGGCACCAGTCCTTGCCCAAGGCATCTGCCGACATCGTTAGGAAGGTTCCTCGGGCCGATTTGCTCACTCGCAGCAATCCAAACCCTGATTCTAATTATGGCTAATAGTGGCGGGGCCCTCTCATAGCAATTCCTCTCCCTGCTTTTCTGCCGCCCTCTCTGCTGGAAGCCAGACTGCTGTCTTAGACAAGCAGGGACCCCTGAAGAGCACCGGGCGAGTAAAGCAAGGGACCCCTGCCTTGCATCAATGAGGAATCTGTATGAACGCTGGGCACTATTTCCATTTGAAAGCCCAGGTGGACAGTCCTCTCATATTGAACAGGAACAAGGACTGGGGAAAGGCTAGGGGAGGATTGGGGCAATGGCAGTGGTAAGGGGTCTGATGCCTTAATTTTTTTTATGTGGGTGAGGAATAAAGACGTTCAGGAAAATACAGACTTCACACTGGGCCAATTTTACACTTGTGTGTTCAGCACCTTCAATATCTTATATCTTACATCTATTTTCAATCTTCAGTGAAATTAAATGGATTCTGAACAAATCAAATATTTAAAATCCACTTTGTGAATGTGACTACGGAACATACACAGACACAGGAG
Organism: Larimichthys crocea; assembly: GCF_000972845.2. Taxonomy (NCBI): domain Eukaryota; kingdom Metazoa; phylum Chordata; class Actinopteri; family Sciaenidae; genus Larimichthys; species Larimichthys crocea. The sequence goes on from NC_040021.1 coordinate 15,670,097, forward strand.
GATTTCTCAAATGTACCAATCAAAAAAACATCTGCTCCTCTACATTTCATTGGATTCAAAAAAAAAAAAAAAGAACTGTGGGAAATGTCGAGAACAAAGATGCACATGTAGCCAACACTGCCCTCTAGGACTGACAGTAGCAATGAGTCATAACTGTCTCGTTGTGCATATTTATAATAAGTGAGAACAGTAAGTACCTGTGTTCCTGAGGCGTGGTGGAGCCCTGGCTGCTTGGGTGAGCAGCAGGTCAGAGAAAAAGTTCCTCCTGTTCTCTTCTCCTGGAGGGCACAACGTCACTACCTCCCCATAGGTCCTCTGGAACATACTTCTCACCTGTATTAAACAGTCAGTGGGTTGAATTTAGTGATTACCACCATGTATCGTTATGCCTTCCAGTTAACATCGTCAGGTAATAAAAACAGGCAGTTAAAGCACAGTACATGGAGCACGGCAACTAACTGGATTTATACTATAAACTGGAAAAACAGAAATGCATAAAATTAGCTTCCTATGATGAACTCGGTTCTGTGTTTTGGAGGTTTATGTTTCAGATTCAGTCCTTTTACTTACATTTGTTCAAAGGGCAATGCACTAAATTAATGAAAAAGAATAATACTTTTTTCCCCCCCATACACCCGCTGTTGTAATTTATGTTCATCACATAGTGTGTGCCTCTTTTCATCAGTCACTACATTAAAGCTAAAGCTCGACGGAGCACATCAAGACCAAGCATACCGCTTGGAAGTTCGGGACTTAATGAACAGACAAAAATTTTTATGTCCACATTACTCGCAACAGTGGTTACAGTCATTTCTCTCGGAGAGCAGACTGACACTTGATCTTGTGAAAATCAGCAAAATAACGCATGGCTGAACCAGACTAACTTTTGCTGCAACACAACGTCATCATCAGCGACTGTTGCGACCGTTGCAAATTCCCAGAGTTGTACAATTCTGACCTGACTGCGCCAGGTGATTTGTTACACAGAAACATCAGGAAAGTGGTTGTTTGGAAATGGGCAAGTACTTTTAAACCATACTTGGCAGATGATTGGATGAACCCCTTTGTCCATCACAGTCTATCACAGACAAATTTCAGCCAATCCGATCAACAAACCATGCCAAATCTTTTCCATCTATAAAAGTCTTCAGCGGCGTTCTTCGATCTCCTCTCAATGAAAAAATACTTTCCAGTTCTGATATAAATGATGACAGTAATATCTACGCTAACCTTTTTAGCAGTCTCGATAATCGATAATTCAAGCAAATGACGCTCCGACACTCAACCTTGCAACATCACAACAAGACAAGTATGGTATTGGAAGACAAATACATGCGCCCTTTTCCAGCTACTTTATTTTCTGGTGTGCATCTATACTGGGCGCTACAGGGGGGGCTTCCAGATCCCAGTCTGCTTCCATAATGGAGCTCAAGGCTGCTCCCAACAGTAAGCCCTGTTGCTGACTAAGCACCTGCTTTCAACTTTATATCTCCCCCCATCTGTCTTTCACATCGATCCTCTCCCTTACTCGTGACATGTTTGTTCTCTCTTTCTCTCTGCATTGCCTTTTGTTCTTTTTCTTAACCCCTCTCTCTCTCTCTCTCTCTCCCCCTCTCTCTGGATTTTGTGCTCTCTCTTCAGATAAGGGGAAAGAAAAGGAGGAATGGAGTAGAAACGATGAAGACAGTAGGGGAGCAAGAGACAGTCACTTTATGTAGCACACAGCGTGTAATGATACTCAGTATTTTTCATCATGATAAAGGGCTGCTAGGGTGTTGACACAGGGAGAGCGAGCATAAAGAGGGAGGGATTTAGAGGAGAGAGCTGAATGCACAAAGAAAATTGGCTGACTGGGTAGAGCAACTATAAAACAAAACTGGACACCTGTTCTGCTAGTTTGATATATTTTTAACTACTGAAACTGACCTAAAAGAAAGCTAAAAACATTTCTGTCAGACTGCCTGACTCCTACCCTTTAAATCTTGGTCTCAATTTTCAAAGAAAGATATTATTACTGCAGGTATAAAATGAGATGGCAGTAAAAACACAGCTTGAGTGAACAACTCTTCATATAATCTGCATAAAAATAGCCAAGACATCTTCCTGAATCACATTTATCTCAATACGATACCTTAATTCTCTCAGAAATCACACAATGGAGTGCTGTGAATGTCCTGCGATAAACAAAGCATGAGAAAAACGTTGATGAACGACATCTGGACTGTAATGTACACATTATGTTCCATATGGTGACAGCTGAGTGAGGCTAAACTGGGGCATGAGACTGACAGGTGTACTGGTGCAACGTCAGCAATAATGCAGACGCTATACTGGTTTGTTGTGGTGAAGGAGGACGCTGTCCCTGAAGGTAAACCTCTCAATTTACCAGTCGATTTACGTTCCAACCCTCAACTAAGGTCATGAGCTTTACCTAGTGACCGAAAGAATTAAGGTCACGGATATATAAGTGGGCTCACGGTAGAATCGCTGCTCCTTCCTCTTGAAAGGAGTCACTTGAGGTTGTTTGGGCATCTGATTCAGAAACCTTCGTGCTGCATCCCTGTGGAGGTGTTCTGACACATCCCACTGGGAGAAGACCATAGGGCACGCTTGAGGGATTACATCCCGTCTGGTCTGGGAATGCCTCAGGATCCCTCAAAAGGAGCTGGAGGATGTGGCTAGGGAGCAGGACGTATGGACTACCTTGTCTTGTCCACTGCCACTGCGACCCAGGATAGCAACATAAAATTGATGGATGAACGGTGAAAACTGTTTAATGCACACAGGGTCACCACCACTAAATGAACGGTCATTATTCCTTAGTGGGTGTAAAAGAGGGACGTAACACACTAAAACGCTGCTGTAAAAGTTGTTGCCTTTGGAGACACACATGCAACACAAGAGATGATGTGCATGTGGAGGTCATATAACATCTCTGCATACTTCAAAATAAATGTTTGTCGGACTAGCAAACAATCAGCAGTGTGCTCGAACACGGCAAATAAAAGTCTGAATATAACAGCGAGGCATCAGAGGCGTATTTTGAGTTCTACCCCGCAGATGGCAACAATAACCAACAAAGACTGTTTGATGAATTTATTGGAATGGATTGCGTGTCACTTTAAATTAATTCAAACTTGTGACAGCATCACTACTGTTGTATCAATAATCAGGTCCCAATAAAATTGTGCTGCAAGCATTCACATTCAGCATGCGGTTTATGCCGTTACAATGCACTTATGTTGGTTCAAACCACACGTCGTTCCAAAAAGTGTTGACTGATGACACACCGTCTCTCTAACTGCAGTTACTTCACCCTTAACAATCACATGTTCCAGCAATTTCCATTGGTCCTCCACCAAGAAGGAAGTCAATCTAAGCAGAGTGAACGGCTGTTAAGGGAGGGAGGGAGGCAATGTAGTTGGACCCAAGCCTGTAGTGTCAGTTTTGGCTGGGGAGGGATGCTGTCTGTTCCCTGCTGAGGTTTGGAGCTGAGACAGCAGCTGTCACTGTGTTCTCTGTGCCAGAGAGTGAAACAACACTCTCGGAGATAGCCAAATCACTTTAAGCACCATAGACAGCAAAATGTCCACGCATAAAAATTAAAGCCAAAACTCCTCAAACCTTGCTGAAAGAAGCTACCGGGACATTAATCAGACAACAGATAAGCAATATGATTTGACAGAACAAACAGTTCTAGCAAATGGGTAACAAAACTGTTTAACATGTAAACAGCCTGAGCAATATTCTACTCATTCAAGCAAATAGTGTCCAAATCATAATCTCTCTGGAAAACCTGAGGCTCTGTTTCACTGGAACCAAGTGATAAGAGACAGTAGACAAGACAGGGTTGTAGTTAGACCTGCATTACATTTAAAAATCACTAGCAGCAATATTTGTGTGGAGTTTGAATATCTGTCTTCATAACTGCATTAGTTTAAACACATTTCCTAAACACTGCATAGTGTTTTCATCATTATCATTACTGTTATCTTCTATATTCTCTTATTCTTCATTTTACTAGTTAGGTTGATTAGAATTAATTTGAAACCTGCATGAAATAATAATAATCCATCATGACGTTATTATCGTTGGCCGCCAAATGATTAGAAATGACTCAATGATTCACAGAAGAGCAGCCTGATCAAAACTAGTACACTAATGCTTGTATGACGCATCAAGTGGGGTCAAACGTGGCTACAACATTTGAAAAAGCTAGCTAATGCACTAAAAGTTTGGTTCAGAGTCAGAGTATGGAACATTTTCTCTGAGTAAACAAAACAGTAGTTGGGCATCAGTCTAGCACATGAGCTGGCCAATTACCTTCATGTCAACTATTTATACCAGGCATTTATCATTGTCAGTGCAGGAACCAGACAGACAGAGGCACAGTGTGTGTTACAAGCAAAGTGATTTGTTTTCGAAAATAGCTTTAAAAATGTGCAAAATCAGGATCTTTTTTAGATTGTAAATGCTAAAAAAAAGGTTAAGAAAAGAACTGATTAACAAGTGCAATGATGCAATCCCTCTACAAACTAGCAGCATGTAGCACTCAAATGAGGAAGAACACGTAGGAGAAAGCCAGCATAGCCTGAGGACAGTGTTGATGCCCTCATGCTGGCTCCATGTTGACTTGAGCACACCATTAGTCCCATCATGTACTTCCCAATTTTCCAGGCTGCATGGCTATGTGTTCAATGACCAAAGAAGGGTAATTTGAAAAAGAAAAAAAAAAAAAAAGACATGAGAAAAGTAATTGCCATTCCTGCATGGTTTCAGCCAGTCACCTAGTATGTAATGAATAGCAATGTACCATTTGAGACAGGAGCCTGAATGGTCTGTGGTGTATGATTACTTCCATTTTCATAATCTCTGAACACAGCATGCACGTCAGCACACATGGTGTGAAGTGAAGTAAAAAGCCTGAGAGCATTGTAAAGAATTGTAACTATCAATCACACAACATAAAGGAATAAAAAACGGTGTGAAACAGAAAGACAAGTAAAAATGAACAAAAGAAATTTTTAAAAATCTAGAATAAAAAGGTAAGCGGAACTGAGGTGAAATGAGGTGCCTCATGTCCTAATGACTACAGAGAAAGAAGCATCACAAGAGCCCCTCTCCCATTGGAGCATGGCTAGGATTGAGGCCTTCCCAAAACAGCACTGACACACAGACAGAAAAGAATCCGCACATCCTGCACAGGCGTATTGATATGTTGTGTGTGTGTGTGTCCTGGGGTGAAGCCACAGGGCTGCCAACCCCTGGGCCTAATTAAAGCCCTTCTGTTGTCTGACTAGAGAGGACCCTCCTCCTTGTTTGTCTCAATCCTTTTTTTCCCCCCCTTTTCCAATTTTCTCTATTTCCCCATCACGCGAACACAATCCCCTCCCTTACAGCCTAACCCACAACGGGTGGTCTGACTCCGCTTTGGCTTTCAGAAAGAGAATAATAAATCCAAGAGGAAGGATGAAAGAGCAGAGGTGGGGATACCCAGGGAGAAAAGTGGGCAGTGGGATAAATGACAGGAAAAGGGAGATGGAGCCAAAGTAGATAAAAAATAAAAAAAACTCTGTGGGAGCAAATAACCTTGACTGTGACACCCCTCTGTGTGTCTGCACTAGTGCTCCTGAGTACGAGACAAAGAGGGAACAAACCCCTTTGAATCATGCTTTAGCTACCAATACCATATAAAAAAAAAAGACATCAGGTTAACACACTCCTCTCACACATAACAAAAGCAATTGGTGATAAAAACATGCCTCCAGTTAAATCTGAAGATGTCGCCTCAGGTGCGTGTACACTGTGTTCCTACCTCGTCTGATAGCTGTGAATAGTGAGTCTCGGCAGTAGCAAGAATAAGGACAGGGCTGAAGGAGGGCACATCCTGCAGCAAGGTGAGGAAGGTGCTCTTCACAGTGTCACTAACTGTCTCCCACCACTCTGAGACATGCGGCATGAACACCACACTGGGCACGCTCCGGCGTGCCTCACGGAAAACCTAAAACCATACAGACAGGTCAAGCACACTTTGTTGTCTAAAAAAAAAATTATGATTAAACCTAAAAAAAAAAATGCTTATTCTCTGCAAAATCAAACCACCTGTGCACCAGATGGCCTTGTGCAGGAATCTCAGCATTTACTCATGTATTAGTGTCTCTGTGTGTTACCTGAGCACAGGACTCCTCTGGCGTCTTAGCACTGACGGAGTACAGAGTGGGCAAATCCAGGCGGTGCACTGGCAGCTTGTCCAGGTGGTGCAGCAAGGCAGGGGCCAAGTGGGAGCTCTGTCCTGAGCCCGAGGCCCCGGCCAGGAGCAGACGAGGCCGGTATGCTGTGGGCTGTTGGAGAGCAGAGCTAGAGACAGAAGGGAGTTCATAGTTAGCACTGTATCGAACGCTTTATAATCACTGCCCAGCAGTCATACTGTCATTCAAGCTGTATTGTCACAGCAGAAGCTCTATTGTTCTCAGTTTTGTTAAATAGCTTCAGTAAGCGAATGTTGATGCATAAGTTACTGCTGACAATTACTCAACATCCCTGCAAGGGCTTCTCAATAAATCCACTTTTAAGGTAAGTGGCAGTGACAGGCCTTCATTGTGAAACTACTTGAGCATCCATTAACAATACCAGCAAAATCTTTGCACACTGTCTTCTATCAGCTTGAAACATTTCAAGGACAAAATTAAATATTACATCTCTGACCAAGCGGGATAAATTAGTGGAAATGGAACACAATGAAGGCAGACCTCGTCTCTTTTGAATAACAATGAACTGGTAGCAACAGGGGCATAACTAAACCTGCGCTCAAGTAATGTAACCTGGGAGGAAAAAAAAGAAAGAATGAGCATACAAGTGCTTAGTGGTTAGAGAGAGTCACAGAAGCTCGTTACAGTTTGGACGAACGTCTAACTTCCACCATAAAATGTTGTACTTCCCTTGTGTACATGTCATAAAGACACACAGCACAACATGCCTGCAGCATGAGCCCTGCTTACAGCAGCACAATGCTATAAGATTTTATCTGTGCTTCTACTGCAAATTTTAGTATTAGACAAGCCAGAAGAGAATTCCCTTATGTTATTTCTCCGTTGCTATGCTATGTTTAACTTTACATACAGCTCACATGTACTGGGACTGCTGGAGATTTCTGCAGGCTTCCATTATAATACTGGTATTATAATAATAGGACTAGTTAACTCTGGCTTTGAGAGCACTCTGGACACAGAGCCGATAGGCATTAACTGCTGTTTTAATGCCATTTGATGACCATCCAATAAAGCCTTTCTTATATGTTTCCCGTGAGGTTTTTCTTTCAAAGTAGAAAACAGCAGCAGCCTTCCAAACATATTCTGACTTAAGACTTAAACAAGAAAACAAGAAGTCCTGCCTGTGGAGAATTGATGTGTCGTTCATTTCTCTTAGGACAAACGATAAAGGATAAAAAATAATCAGGTATGTTTTAAGTGAGGGGTTTCCCTCCACAAGGAAAATCTATTTACAAGGTACCTAATTAGATGACTGTTAAAAACAGTAACACTTTGGTGACCAGAGGTGGCACTTGTCCTGTGTCAGCACTCAAAACCAGCTCCATGTTTGAAAATGAAACTGGCAACCAATTCTTGGCCTTTGGTTGCCAAACTGTGGACTTTAAATACATTTACTTTCATACACATTGCAAATTTATCTCCAGGTGGACATGACTTTAAACTTTTTTTTTTTCTCCGTGGACTCACGAGGAGAAATGGAGGAAGGGTCTGTGCATTGCAGAAGAGGAGAGCTGACTCTTTGGGGATGCAGCAGGCTGAACTTCATAGATGGAAGAAGAGCCTTCCTCATTGTCATCGTCGCTGTACAAGTCCTCTTCGAGCAGTTGATTGTCACCGCCTAGCACAGAGAGAGAAATGTTGCTTATTCAGCCACACATACATCCTGCTGTTATTGAGTACAATGGTGGCCAATGCACTTTAAAGTTTGTTTCTCCAAAGTTTAATCCTCAAAGCAGCCCTATCACTGATATTAATGTAGTCATTTGACCAAAAAAGTGTGACTAAAAAAAGAGAGCTGGCTTATTAGGCAAGATCTAATGGGCATTTAAAGCAATACAGCACACTGGGAAACTTGTGTCATTATTGGGTGCAAGCAGTACAACTCCTGTTAACAATTTCCCAGTGGTCAAGTGCTGCACTGTGGCTAATCTGCTGTAAACATTCCCTTGTTGACTAGAGTAGGAGTTAGTTTATTGAAGTGCAAGCAGGATGATGGTTATCCAATCTCTCTGCTATCACCTCTGCATTCTCAGAGGGAGTGTTTCACCACAGACCCTTTGTTCAGTGTGTGAGGGTAACACGAAGCATTTCGGTAATAAGGTGGGAGAAAGAGAAAGGAATAATCAAATACTAGAAAGTGCCAGCAGGGAGAGCACACTAACAAGTGAGACGTGTGGCGAGGGAGAAGCAAAAGTCAAAGTGGGAGAAGCAGCAACCAACAATAGAAAACAAACGATGCAGCTGATCCCAGATCCCTACCGTGTGTGTTGTCCCTGTCAGTACACTGAGCGTGGGGGAAGACTCTGAGCAGAGCATTCAGCACCAAGGAGAAAGAGCTGGCCAGCAGGGGCCTGAGGGTGGGGGACAGGGCTCTGCCTGGGGGAGCCAGAGCCCTCTGGGAGGCTGGGACGATTGTCCTCATGGCCTTGCTGAAGTCGCCAGGCCCCAGGACAATGGAGGTGACATCCAGCTTCAGCTTGACACTGCTGCCATAAATCTGAGGGTAGCGGCGGCGCAAAGCGACCAAAGCTGCCTCTGTGCAAAGTGCTTTGATGTCAGCACCGCAGTAGCCTGGGAGGATGGCAGAAGTTAGTTCATAACCTTTGTTGTTTTCAAATGGCACAGAGAATAGGGATGTCATACGATTAAATCAAGAGAAACATTTTGATGATACTCCCTAGTTTCATGTCACTCTTACCGACACATTTTTCTGCAAGTTCATCTACAAATGGCTCAGCCAATTTGGGATTCCAGTCCCGTGTGTGTATCTCCAAGATGTGCTTTCTGGCCTAAACAGAGGTTTTGGAGTGGAGAAAAAGAAAAGAGACACAAAGAAAAACAGAAAATGCAGAGTCAATAAAATGAGGAGCACAAGACATTTCGAAAAACACTTGCAAGGTTGAACTGCCATAGTGGCTTCCACTACTAAATGTAAATCCATTTTGATTTAACACATCGTTTTAATGGCTTGTTGCGTAAGATAGGATAAAAGAAACGAAGCGTGACATCAATAACAAGGAAATCACATCATAAATTTCATAATTAAGAGCATGTCTTACCCTTAACTCTATCAAGAACTGACAACAGCAAGAGAAAGATCAAACTGGAATTAAGTGCGTGAGTGAGCTCGACTGAAGAGCTTGCCAGCACTTCAGGACAATGAGCCCTTCACTTTATTGCATCGTCTCCACAGGACTTCACTTTGATAAGCAGACATCAAGAGCAACGTGGTCTTTGCCGTGAATCCAGGGCATCGGTTTTCATTATCTTTCATCACATCTCTCTTTCAAAAGAGACAGATTTCATACAGGTTTCTAGTTTGGGTGGTACCGGGAGGGAGCTATGCTTGAATGTGCAGAGAGGATCGCCATTTACACAAGGGTGGGGTTTTTAAATCAGTCACAGTTCGCTATCTGCAATGGTGAATTCATGGCCTGCAGAATAGGTTTTGATTCCCAATGATCCTACTGTGCGGACAAACGATGCAAGGCGACCTATTAGACAGGCCCGATGGGGAGGAGTCACCTACACTAAGCAAAAAAAAATGCACGATTAAAGCAATCAGATCTGCATAACAAATTCTTCGAAAATTGATTTTTAATTTAACCTAATGAGCATCTGCTTTGCCACTTGTTTGTTGGATTAAAACATTCAACAACAAGGGCAAATACAGTTCAGGAGACTCTTAAGAGCCAGAGGACCGGACTGCAAGGATTGGATATCGCGGTGGAACATTGAAGTTAAAACTGCCATTGTGCCATGTTGGATTTTTATGTGTAATATGCAATCCGAATGAAAAGTACAATGAAAAACACATCTATTGATCATCCATGCGCAGTAAAAACAAGACTTTGTATTGTGGACATTGTTACCACTGTGCACAAAGCTGAGGTCGCACTCTGTCTCACCTTCTTGTCGGGCAGGTTGAACAGAAACTCCCGGTCAAAGCGTCCAGGCCTCCTGAGTGCCGGGTCGATAGAGTCAAGTCTGTTTGTAGCACCGATGACCACTATCTCCCCACGACTGTCCAAGCCGTCCATCAAGGCCAGCAGAGTGGACACAATAGAACTGAACAGAGAGAAAGAGGTAGTGGACAGAATTTAATACATTGTAGTTAATATTCAGATGTGTCTAATCTTACACCCAAAACAGCAGTTATACAAGGAGAACAAGATTTTACTGGCCGTGTACATTATTGTAGAGACACACTGCATAACAGTTAAAACACACACACACAGTAGCAGACCTTGAAAGCCTAAATACTTTTTAAGATTGAGACAATATCGACATGGCTCATGAGCGAGTACAGACCACATAAACAAGGCCTTATTTCTGCAAATAGTGCACACACATGGTCTATCAAACACAAATTGAACAAAACAGTGTGGGGCAAAAAAAACGGTTCTATTTCCATGTTGACTCGAGCTCCATGCAAGCATTTACCCAGCATGGAAGAAAGAGGAGAGCATCTATAATCTCAAGCATACGCACATTTCATGTTTTGAATAAACTTCTGCCCAGAATTGTAATGTTGCATTTCACAGGGACAAATATTCCATTTTGTCGATGGCATCCATTTCGACAAGGATCAACGGCAAGCTGTGTTTGCATAATAGGATACTTCCTCACATACAGTACAAACTGAAATGGTCTAGATCAGAAGGGAAATTGTTATGATTTCCGATTTTTGCTTTATATGGCTGCTCAATGCCAAGTAAACAACCAGATATGGACCCAAGTGTAGTTGATGTGAAGCACCCCCATTTAATCCCAGTGCCAGCAGTGTAGAACCTGCGGGTTCAAGAAAACCTGCACCACCTATTGGCAAGGACAGCGACAGCAGCAGTGGTTTAGTACTGTAGATGTAGACATGCACATTTGTGCACAAGGAAAATCAGCTTCAGTTTTTGTGAAGTATAAGAATAAACATGTATACAGAATAGTCGTACCTTCTTTGAGGGTTGCGACCACATTAGCCTTACCTGTGTATCTGGTCTTGTCTGCTGGAGCGAACAGGAGCCAAACCATCAATCTCATCAAAGAAAATAATGGATGGCCTCATCAGGTACGCCTGATCAAAAACAAGAACAGGAACAAAACCAAAACATGAAGCTCACTGAAAGGCTATCAAAGCCGCCTGGGTTCATTAAGTTACGATGGCTAAGGCCCAAGAAATACAGAAACTGGAAATATTCCACCAGAAGCAAATGACCAGTTTTCTATTTACACAGTGAATTGACAATTTAGTGAGTGAAGCAAGGGTCACGAGGACATTGTCCAATAATTGCCTTTGACCTCACCTGGTCAAAGAGCAGGCGTAGCTGGCGTTCTGATTCACCGACCCACTTGCTGAGGCAGTCGGCTCCTTTCCTCATGAAGAAGGACACCTTCCTGTCTCCGTGGCTACACTCATTGGCAAGTGCCCGTGCTACCAGAGTCTTTCCTGTCCCCGGAGGGCCATAGAACAAACACCCCCTAAAAAAATGAAGGGAAACAGTGTTTATTTAATAATGGCAATATAAGCCACACATATATCTTCATTATCATGACATGAGAAAATGTCAAAAGCATGAAATGAAATAAAGTGTCCGTTTTTTTCTCACCTGGGAGGCTGAATCTTAAACTTCTCAAAGATCTCGGGGTAAAGCAGTGGGAACACTACCATCTCCTTTAGAGACTGAATGTGATTACTGAGGCCACCCACACTGTCAAATCTAACCTGGGAAGAAAACACACATTTTAAACACTCACCCATGAAAACTGAAGCCTCCCTGTGTGGCTACAGAATCAATTTATAAGTATAATTCAAGATCTCCATTGAAGAGTCATTACATTTTTAGGTGCAGCCCATAAAAGCTTAAACTGTTACAGCTTTTTTGATATTTATTAGCGTTTCCACTCACTGAGCTATCAAGGTTCATGGGATCCACGTCAGCCAAGCTAGCGCCCACTTTTACCCGATCACGTAGCACGCCACTTGCCAGGTCTTCTGCAGTCAAGTTCATAGGCAAACATCTGTGGGGAAAAAAAAATAGGACTGACACTTTACACACTGACACATTACATCTGAAGAGTACAAATATAACGTTACACACAGGTTAGCGCTGCAGCACAATAGTCAAAATGATTTATTTCCTTTAAAAAAAGAAAGAAAACTGCTTCAAAGCAAAAGTAAAACAGAAGAACAAAAGGAAGACATCAAGGAAGAAGAAAGAAAGCAGCAGCCATTACCTGTTCCTCGCCCGGGTCATGCTCTTGCTTTTTCTCCGTTCAAACCGCTCTTCATCAGAAGACGAGGTGGTGTCACTGCTGTGAATGGCATGTTTCTTCACTCTGGAGAAGTGTGATACTCGAAATGAACTGTCGCACCATTACTCATTCACATTCCTTAATCAGCAGAGACTGGTATGTGCTAAAAACTTTTTACAACCTCTGTTCTGACTTCATTAGTCATGGTAGTGAATAGGCTGCTTAAGAGTTACACATCGTTAAGCATCGGATTTGTCTAGACTTTGTTTCACAGCGTACCTTATATGGCTTCTTCTTGCTGGGGATCTGTGGGTGTCAAAAATTGAGGGGTTGCTCTGTTTTCTGTTCACAGGCTCTGAGAAAGCAAACACAAAGCGACTGCTTGTCACACAACAAGCCGCGGAGCAAAAAAAAAAAAAAGATCAAATGTGAGAGAGAAAAAGAAAATGAGCAATTACCAATAGGTGGTGCCTCATATCTCTGCACCGTCTTTCGCTGCCTCAGGTTGTACGGTCTGTCGTTCTCTTCTCCTGCCTCTTCTACTTCATCCCCTTCATCGTCTTCATCATCATCTTCTGCATCCTCCTCTTCCTCGCCGTGAGAATCTGGAAGTCAAAAGTGCAGTTTTCAAACTTCAGAACAGATTTAAGCCAAAGTACACCAAGCAATTGACTTCAGATTAGGGATGTTACGATATGGAAAATTTGATATCTCGATTATAGTGACCAAATTATCAAGGTTAACGATATTATCGCAATATTCTTAATTGCTGTACATACATGTACATGTATGTTTCAACATACATTGAAATAATTTCACTGAATCTTGTGATTTTCTGGCACAGAAAGAGAGTTTATTTTGAATGAACAAAATATGTAAACAAAATTTGTCTACATATTTTGCGTCGGCTCCGCTCAGCGGTAGACTGGGTGCCTTCGGTTCTGTTTCATTTGGAGACACACAGTGCTTACTGCTCAGCTAGTAGCTCCTAAGTGTCTCAAAACGAAAACGGGAAAACGTTGTTGCATTTTAGGAGGATAGATAACGTTTAACATTTGCAAGACTTGGATGAGGCTGTTATTACATATCCCGATAATCCACCGCGATAATGAGATTAAATTAAACATAAACAGTCATTTTTATCGCGTAAAATTTCACTGCGATTTACCGTAATACCAGTAACCGTTACATCCCTACTCCCAATTATTTCATTTTGATAAATCCAGTTAAAGATGAGGTGGGTTTTTAAGATCTCTGCCTCCACTGATTCATTAGAAGAACATTAGTAGGAGAATGACCTTCCGTCCCTTCCTCTTCTTCCTCCTCCTCCTCCTCAGTTTTGCTCATGACTTTGTGGTGTGTAGGCATGCTGAAAGTGCTCCTGCGCATGGATTTCCTTCTCTTCACCCGGGAATACATGTCCATGTTTTCCTGGAAAAAAACAGACGCTTATCACTATCACTCACATTATCAGGCACTTGTCATTTACCTTTATAGTTTTGAGTTGTGGGTCACAGCATGGACACACTCACCTCCTCAGTGTCTCCAGTCCACATGCGAAGCCGCTCCACCTCACGGTTCTGCCTGATGCTGCTGATGTTGTCCATCTCTTGAAGAACAGCCTCAGCAGTGCTACACACACACACACACACACACAAAGCGCAGAGTATGACAAACTGAAGGCACCTTTACAGGAGTGCTGCATGGGTAGACAATTCTTGTTTCACAGAGGTATATAATCGAGAGTGCCTTAGGTGTTGTTTTGGATGTGACATTCTTATGCAGCCTCTTTTCTTGGATCAGAAGAAGACACAATGAATACTAGCAGTACAGTGCCTTTCAGTGCCAGCGACTTTCAAATCTCATTTGAGGGTGTTCAAATCCTTATTAAGTGAACAGGGATGGAGGACATGACTGCTGACCTGTTCAGAACATTGGTAACTGATGTACCAATGTTCAAACACTTTAAGTACAAATTGGGAATCAAACCAACTGGGCCTTTCTTATGTATAAGGAGTCCACATGTTCCTAGATTTCCATTTCCACTTCCTGTTTCTCTTCTGTTAGCACCACTTATTGCAGGAAAGGTGTCAGTAGTGTGACTGCTAGCTACCTGTTGACCAGCTGGTCAAACAGCAGGCTCTGATTGAGGTGTTCAAATTGGCTCTTCTTCACCCGGCAGCTCCTCTTCAGCTCCACATGGCCGTTCATGTGAGAGTGATCTCCCCCTTTGCTCTCCTCATTCCGGTGGCTCATATGGGCTGCAGCATTAACAAAAGTTTAATTAGGGACGAAGGCTTTAATTGTATGGCTCTCAAATGCAAATGTTCAATGTATGGTTTAAACAAAAAGGAGACAAATGCATTACCGTGTCCATTTTGCATTATGCGGGAGGATAACCTGGGAAATGAAACAACAAAGTCGCATTATGTATGGACAGCCACACAGAAAACAACAATTAATCGCAGATAATACTGTTTGAAAGCTAACCTTTAAGTTACGATACATGACATGAGAAGAATTAGATCTGACTTGACAGCAAATGGCTGTCTAAACCAATTCTACCACTGGTCTATCACGGTGCTGCATAATATTATGCCTCGTTTGTATCATTCAGAGATGCTTATGATGACAAAGAAAAGCTAGCAGCTGACCTGGTACGGTAGGTGGGAATGTCCCAGCTGACCCTCTGGCCCTTAGTCTGAGGGGATGGGGAGGTATCACTGGAGCTGGGCTCAGAGGCAGTCTGCCGGCGCGTCCGCTTCAAAGGGGGAGCCAACCGTGGGCTGCTGGGACTGCTCACATCACTACTGGGCTCCTTCTGTCAAACAAGTTTAAGAGAGGATGCCGGAATGACAAACAATCAGTACAAGCAAGCAACAGAAAAAGAGGATGCTTAAACAGATGACAGCCTATCACAAATATCAGCATTAAAAAAAAAGAAAAAGAAACCAGCCTATTAATCATTGTATACACCCAAAATATTAAGAAAATAACAAACAAGCATGACCAAAACTGCCCACATGAATATAAAATCCATGATCCGACATACAAAGACTTCAAGGACAGAAGATGGCAAGAGCTCTGAATGGCAAAACCTGAACAGAGTGATGAGACAAGACACCTTGCACCCATCTTCTCAGCGCATTACCCGAATCATAACCAGACATATGCCCTTGATGCTCACGCCCTTCACAGCTTAACTTCCTTGCTGATAGGAGTGCATCTCACTGTTGTCATAGGCAACTGTCTGCAATGGCTGCAGAGGGGTTCGTCCGACTGGCTGGGTAGATAGATGCAAAGTGTAAAATGTACTAGCACATTTGTGGCCTGACGGCTGCACCCTGACATTATTCTGCCTTTTAAGTCATTTTCCCAAACGAAGCGTCAGTCTCAGCAACAAGTATCTGAAAACAAGGTGTGCACACAGCAAGCTGAGCCAAACGGTTTGGGGGTGTTGTGCACAAAAACAGTCCAAAATCTTGGAAACGACACTGTAAAAGTTTAAGGTTTATCACGCTAAAGCCTTTTAATCACATATCTCACTATGATGTGTCATCTCGCTTACAATCTACACGACTGGATGTAAGCCACAAATGATTTCAATTTCTTGAACCACAATTCAAAAAAAAAAAAAAAAAAAAAAAAAAAAGTAGAAACCCTCGCCAAGCAGCCCATTAGAAACTCAAGAATGTGCTAATGACTATCAATAAATCACTTTTATGTGCTGTTGTGATCGTAAACAAGGCGGAAACACAGGAGCTCTTGTCTTGCATAATCTCAATGTTTACATTTTGAGACAAAGACTGTCAAGGCAGCTTGTAGGTCAGACGCACAGAACTAGGTCTGTTCATTTAGTGTTTAACATTAAGAGCAAGTGTGCACACTCGGGCACGTCGGTGCTTTTCAAACACCCGCTGTCAAAAACGTGCTAAATAAAGATCTTTAGGGTATTTAACGTTACTCCACAAAGTTCACCAAGTTCAGACTTGCTAAATACGGGAGTCGAGCCAGCCAAGTGTTTTGAACCTGGGACTCCCTTCCCCCACTGTAGGCTAGCTGTCGGGCTAGCTGTAACCTACAAACGCTAGCCTAACTAAACGCTTTCTCTCTGTGTTTGAGAGAATAATCACGCCGATACTTCCAGAAATGTGACATGAAGTGGTGCTAATGACCCCGTGTCAAACTCCCGACTGTCTTCATTTGGGAAGCTAATTTGTTGAGACAATAGTGAAACAAGTCAGCCGGGTAAAAAAAAAAAAAGCCAAACACAAAGGGAACTCAACTTGGGGGCTAACCAGGAGTTAGCTCGTAATCTGACAGCTGAACAATGCGTTCAAGTGCGGGCGACACGCTTATGAATCACCGCGTTCAAGTCTTTTATTGTGTGTCTGCGTGACTGAGCGGGTGTCAAGTTCAATGCTGCACGCACTTTGCTGTGAATAAAACATTATGTGGAGCACCTTGAGGCCACGGCTACGGCTACCTAGCCAACTAGCAAGGAGCGAAGCTAGCTCGCCGGCAAAGAAAGGAAAAACCGGCTTACATGTTCCTCAGAGTTTCGCTCGTTTCTCGACGACGACCTAGTCCTGGAGGAGATGAAGTGGCCGCTCCCCGGCCGTGAGCTTTTCCTTGTGTTCACCATGTTTGTTTTCCTTTTGTCTGCCCTTACTGAATCTCCCTAGCCGGCTCCAAACACTGCCTCAGTGAGCGCAGCATCGAGGCGCCATTTCTCTCTCTCTCTCTCTCTCTCTCTCTCTCTCTCTCTCTCTCTTCTCTCTCTCCTCTCTCTCCTCTCAAGTGGATATGTGGGTCTGTTTGGCAGGTGCATACGTTTCTGCTGACTGGACTACTATCACAAAGAACTACTACCCTACTTATCACACGGATACTCTCTTTTATATACATATTATATAGATATAATATAATATATATATATAGATATATATATATTATATATTATATAATATATATAGAGATATATATAGATAATATATCACTCAATCAATAATAGATACGATGAAGGACTAGATCAGCTCAATAGCTAGATAGATAGATAGATAGATAGATAGATAGATAGATAGATATACTTTATTTATCCCAAGCTGGGAAATTATAGTGCAGCAGCAGCATTACACAAAGTGACAAGTGACAACAAACAATAAAAATATACTATAAAGCAAAATATACATAATAAAATATCAAAAAAGCAATAGTAAATACGATAAAATAAAATATATTGTAAAAAAATAATCGTGTTATGTTGTAATGCAGTGCAGTTTACAGTAGGAATATTTACAGTGAACACTGAGGATAAATAAATCCATGAAGTTACATAATAAATATATATAAATACATAAAGTCAGCTAAGAACATACAGAATATGTTTGTGAACTTTATTTCATTGTTTTAGTCTAAGAATATACTAGTATATACTATATAGGTATTATAATAATTGAGTGAGGTTGGACATTGGTATGAAGCTGGGGGGAAACAGATGGAAGTGAGCAGCCTTCAATTTATTTTTGAAATTTTCACTGAAATATTTGATCATACTAGATTTCTATGAAGTAAAAGTGACAAACAAAATTGCAATTTGATAAGAAATTCCTATAGGATCCTTACCAGAACACCTGTGGGGACACTCAGTTTGGGAACCCCTGCTGAAACCCAAACCTGTGTATGTGTGTTGGCTATGCTATTTCTGGCTTGACTGAAGATGCAACTGTGCTACAGGTTTGTTTTTATGTTTTTGGTTCAAGCTATGTTTTTTTAAAAAACGTGTACAAGACAGTTTTTATTTTATTGTATAGATTTGATGTGTTGAAGGCACTATCTGTCGTCCCAATGTAAGAGAAAATGAATATTCCCAATCTAATGCTGTGAAAAGTTTGTCAGTTACTGCCCCAACATTTTGAATACTGATCTGTTAGTTATTATTTAATGTTTATTTTTTATATGGATAACATAAACCAATGCCACACACCACAGTAGTTAAGCTGACTTGCAATGCCCGAGCCCAGATGGGCTTTTAAAATACATAAAACTCAACAACAAATATATACAAGAGACGGCACAAAACACATCGTTATGTGAAAAGTTAAGGAGGGAAGGACTTGTGGTGTGACACATCTCAAGTTTAAAAATCAGTTGAATGTAAAGGAATAAAAACATATTTACCTGAAAAGATTAAGTGATGATAAATAAATAAAAAAGCCTCACATCCTAAACTTAAACGTGTTTTTCAAATCACAGACCACTATTCAGTGGATTGGGCAGGTGTTTTATGAGTGTATGAAAGATGCGTATAGGTCTGCATAGAAATAGTAAAGTGATTTACAATATTATTTTATAATATACATAAAACTATACCACAGAGGATGATAATATCCCAGATGTAGTCTAATCTCACTGGACCGCAGACACACCATACATTTCACTAAAAAGAAATGCGTCAATGTATAATGCTCATTCATTTTTTTTATATATATGGATGCCACTCATGGACTACCACCCAGCAGAGACTGTTAGTTTATTGTCAGAGAGACTTTCTTTCTTGACCTGGACTTCAGGTCAGGATACTCACATGGACAAAGGCTTGGTCAACGATGACATGGCCGTTGGTGGGTTGATCTATGTTGCTTTGTTGTTGTTATTCTGTCTTGCTTCCTTCCTGTGTGTGTGTGTGTGTGTGTGTGTGTGTGTGTGTGTGTGTTTCTTATTGTTTATTATTTATGGCGCCCTAAGCTGTTGTGTGTATATGTATATGTTGTGGTGCAACTTTCAAATTATTTTTTAAAAATTTATGAAACTGTAAAAGCAAATGCATATTGCACCGCTATGCAATTTACTGCACAAGGACTTTAGATAGATAGATAGATAGATAGATAGATAGATAGATAGATAGATTGGAGTAGTAGTATCCCAGTGTTTGTGTGTGTATTAGATACCATTTCATTTCATTGATGAGGATGTGCTGAGCTCAGCAGCAGTTTACAATTTCATTACGACGAGGGGAGTCGTTTTACGGCACTGTTGCGTCACACGCATTGCTCAGCAGAAGAGACGCTGCCCCGAAACTAGTGGCTGCAGATGTGTAGCCCGGGATTAACCACCAAAACACGGACTGGTAAATCAGTATTTGACCTTAATCTTAATCCGGGCATGCAAATGAGCATCTGCTATGTATGGATATGTATTAATAGACCGTGTTATTATACACAGGCCGTGTGTCGCTAACGCCCACTTATATAATTAACAACTGCGTTACAGGCTGCTTGGTTTGTTTAGGGATGAGGTTATAGAGCGTTATTAGCCGTCTAATACGCTGACAATGTGCAGCCAGTGAATATATTTACATAATAAACAAATGCTACCTTTTAAATGTATTAAACTGGTGTGACAGGCCTTGTTATGACGGCTGCTTTTCTTCTGTTTTTTTTTTTTAAAGATGGAAAAAATAAAACGTCATGAAAGAGATTGACACTGTGGGGGGACAGAAGGATGAAAACTGGTAAGTCACAATACATTGTTTATTATATTATATTTTTTCACATTCAAATGGAAACATTGAATTTAAGAGTTTCCATAATAGTCCTGCAATTTCCCAGCAATACAGCCCAGCCACTGGATTTGTATAGGTGAACATGTGTAGAAGGAGAAACCAACACTTGATATATATAAATATATATTTGTGGCGAGAACTCAATATTGCGATGCTTCTGTAGAACAAAGCCCCTGACTTCAGGCTGAATTCGATGAGACACTTAATGACCAAGTTGCACACTTTGTCTTTTTGTTTTTAACGGGTTGTCAGTGAAGAAAATGAAGAGGAGGCTCCAATGAGGCGTAGTTTCTCGGTAGAAGACCTTCTCGATGAGGTGGAGAAGATCTGTTACGATGCCTCAGGGACGTCAAAGGTCAGACGCAAATTCACACCACTGAATCTTCAGGGCCACATTTCTGCAAATGTGCATTTTGCATCTGACACAGGAAGAAATCATTTGAGATTGCTGACAGTACATGTGTAGACACGCAGCCTAAGAATAAATGAATAACAACACCCACATACTGTAGTGATGTCATCTATTAATCATGTTTTAAATAAATAGGTGTCATTGTTGGGCAGAACAGTCTACAGTGACATCCCAGCTATGTATGCTTCCTAACACTTATGTGGTGCTTTCTAGCTTTGGAGTTAAGCACATACAGTACATACAGGAATCATTGTCTCAGGCTTGGGGCTCACTTTTGTGGCCTTGATTGCAGGTGGAGATGGTGGTGAGGCTGTGGAAAGATGGCTTCACTGTAAACGATGAGGAGTTTCGCAGTTACTCCATACCAGAGAATCAAGACTTCCTGGATGCCATTAAAAGGGGGTGAGTGAAATGAGCTAAGAATTTTTTAAAAGCGTCTTCCAGGTGTCTCGAGTAAGATTTTATAACCGCAAAGCACAAAATGACGAATATATCTGAAGCTCTGATCGGATTTTTGATTGATGTCAGGTACTTCACGATTACCTCAACAAGTGCTGAAATTTCTGGTTTTTAATAGCTCACCTTCTGAAACAACCCAATCTGTCCCTCTCATATTGTCTAGCGGTTGCTACGTGCAACCGCTAGATCTTATTCTCCAGACAGGAAAAGCAAATGACAAAGCAGTCTTATTATTATTACTTTTGTTTTTCATGGTGGTATTACTCTTCATCACTTGTAAATTGTATTGAGAAAACGTGGCTTGTGTCCATGACATACAAGTGTAAGCTGTTTTGGTGACTCACTGATACTGTTTCTGAAGTTAATAAAAGCATTAAATAATAACCCTTTAATTACAGTATATCCCTGTTATGTAAGAGATGTGCATATGACGCAGGTTTAATGAATGTGAGTTCAAAACTTGTGTGACTCAGTCATATGAGACTGCTGTCACATCATTTTCATCAATGATTAATCTGCTGGTGATTGTCTCGATTGATCTATTAAACATTTGCTCAATAAAACATAAAAAAAATATCCTAGAGCACAAAGTGACATCATCAAATGTCATCTGAGACTCGAGTGTTTTGACATTTTTGTCAAAATATTTGTCGCTGAACTTTGTTTCAAAGAGACTGCAGTGTAATTCCACAGGCATTACCGCAAAGCTCCATCATCACAGAGAACTACATTACATAAATACCAAATTAATTTCGGTTTCAGTTCTCTCTACATGCTCCCTCTTTCTTCACCGGTGCACTATCTGTCTCTCTTTTGCTTCAAAGAAAGAGTTCTGTCCTTCACCTGTTCTTGTCTAGACAAGACTAGTGTTATTACGCTATTGAAATGCCAGCGGTGAGATAGGAGCATGTTCACGAAATCGGATGATGCAGGTTCACTTATATAGATGGACCATAGACACAGGTCACTGTGTTTGTCTCACAGATAAAAAAGAGTTCTCTGGGTTAGGTTTTGATGGTGGATAATTAATCTTCTGATTTCACCTGAGCTCAAAATGGCCTTTCACTTTTTCTTTTAAGAGAGAGAGATTAAGCTTACATGTAACTCAAACATAATATGTCTACCTATCCTTGGTTCGATCTTACAGTTAAGTCCTATCAGTCCCCAAAGGGAAATTAGCTGTAAAGGTGTCCCTCTTACAGACCACAACCAGGCGACACAAGATAGATAAAGCATAATGTTCGTTAGTGCTCATTTGTCATATTGATTGATCTGACTAGACGCCAAACCAGGTCTTTAATTTGTCTCAGGGAGCTTCCGGCAGAGTGGGAGAGCAGAGCAGAAGAGGAGGAGCTGGAGATCAGTGTGGAGGATCTGACGGAGGAAAATTATGTTCCCAGAAAAAAGGCCTTTCACCCCTTCAGTGGCCGAGGATACCGGCTTGGCAGGTAAGAGATCGTAAAAATAAGCGGTTAGAGTATTATATATGTTGATACATTATTTTATTCTATTATTAAAAAAGAATCATGTTCTATATAAAGATATAATAAATAGTCAGTAATGTGCTTGTTGATGAGGGTTATTCTTTTAAGTAGTGTCCTCAAGTCTCCTGTTCCAGGATACTATACCACTTTATACCACTAGGTGTCCTTCTAAATCCAGGTATTAAAAACCCACCACAAGTATATCTGACCAAACAGACAGCCGGCCTGATAAACCAAGCGCCTCAACATGTTCAATACGGTCGCTGTATGATTGCTAAATTGTCCAAAAAGTGTTTAATGTGAGATGTTGTCTGCCTACAGCCACAAAGTAGTACATTTGAAAAAAATACACAATACATATGCTGTATTTATTTTAACTTCTTAATCTGTTATTTATTCTTGTCCACTCCCAGTGTTGCACCCAGAGTAGTGGCCAGGTCACCATCTGTGCACGAGGATGGAGAATCTCTTCCCATTCCCATGGTAACAGTAGACCACGCCCTTCCTGTTACCTCCCTGCAGATCTGGTTGGCTGACGGCAGGAGATTGGTGCAGAGGTTTAACCTATCGCATCGGTGTGTATCACAATGTCAAGGCCAAAACAACGCATCTCTCCACGTCTGACCCTGACATGCAAAATATCTACATATTAAAGACAGGCTAACTCTACCTCTGCTACGTTATCTGTAAATCCCATAATCTCAAGTATCACAGGAAAAAAGTAGTTCAAGGGATGACAAAAGATTTTTGTTTGTACTTGCTCGGGAGGTGGTGGGGGAGTTTTTGTTTCAGGATTACGTAATGCTTTGTTCTAGTCTGCTGGAGTTGAAGGCACAGTGCATGTTATATCCCCTGCCACAGTGCACGGGGCTGCAGAAAACATAATCTGAGATGTAGCAACGGAGTGGATCTATAAAATCCCCAGGGAGGGATTGCGTAACTCAGATGCAGCATTTATATAACAAAGTTTGTAGCTTAACGTTGGAGTGGACTGAGCCCCTCTAACCTTCAGCTAGTGTGTGAGGAGTAGGGCTGCCATAGGATCGCTCGTATGTGCCGGGTCGTGATTAATAATAGATTATGTTACTTGTATAGTGCCTCAGAGAGAAATCGTATGTCACAAGAGAGTAGAGTATTTTGCCGGGAATGCTCTGCTACTGGAAAAGAACAGACATGAGGAAACTCTGCCTTTATTTATTATGGGTTGGGGTTTTTTTTTTCAATATCTTACTCATATCTTTCTTTAAATCGGCCTCTTATTCTTTTCTAGGATTGCAGACGTTCAAGATTTCGTGGCACGCTCCCAGAGGAGTTGCCCACCTTTCATCCTGACGACATCCCGTCCTTTCAGAGACCTCAACGACAAAGAATTAAATCTAGAAGAGGCCGATTTGGCCAACGCTGTCATTGTCCAGAGACCTCTGAACACACAGGCTCCATTTGGACACTCCTAACTAAAAGGGCGCTATAATTCACAGCCACTTATCCCTTTCACTGACACCTCGCCACAACCCCTCCTGTAACTATAATGTTTCTTTATCCAGCCATTAGGACTGATCGTTAGTTCCCTCTACAATTTATTAATCTCTGCATGGGAGTATCTAGACTCTAATGGAGCTGTTGTCAGTTAGTTATCTCCAACATCCCAGGTGCTCCTGAGGTGCTGTTGTCAATGCTTACTTTGTCTTCTTCCTCTGGAGGACAGTGTTTACTGCCAACAGATCTCCCTAAACCCTCCAGACTCCAGAAAAAACTGTCGAGAGAAACAATTCTGGCCCTCGTGCAGATGGTCAACCATGTGTGTCCATCTGTTGGTCCACTACCAGTAACCCTCCTTCACACACACACATTAGCACCACCAGCACCACCAACCAAGTCTCCAAAGTCTTCCCAAACTGTGATCACCAGTTCTTCTGCACTATTTACAGTAAAAAAAAAAAAAAAGTCTGTATCTCTTAAGTTTACAATTATATTTAATGAACACGATGTTTTGTTTGCACATTATATGATTTAAAAAGACAAAAGGTGACTCAAAAAAAGCTTGTTATTTATGATGGCTGATTTTTGCAAATTTTTTGCATTATTGTGAACGTTTGCCTTTGTTTTTTGGGTGGTGGAGTGGGGATTTAATTCAGAATGTAAAATGTATTGTTTTATTTGACTGCGTCCTTTCAAGACATATCACAAAAGTACAATAAAAATCCTCCTCAAAATCCTGCATCTTTTTATGATTTCTAATTTGAAATACAACAAAATCAAATGGGATATTTTCAAAGCTAATAAGAAATGCCTAATTGCTTTGAGAACTGAGATTCATATTTATACTACCCAGGTGTGAAGACTGCTGACAAAAATATCTGATAATTGAGGCATCCATCAGCTTTGAGTGATTGTAATTATCATCATGATTATGACATGACACTGAGTAGCACCTTATTTCATGACGTGATGCAACATCTGTGCTGTCATTATGTATTTAATAGAGATTTAGATTAGCAAGGCGGGGAGGGACTTTTTGATGTCAAAGAAGTCAGATTCAGAGGAATGATGACTTCACAGTGCTGAAACTGAATCGCGTAATATAGAAAGCATTTATCTGATGGTATGACGCATAACCACTGATATAATTGTGTGTGTAATAGTTTAAGAAAAAAGTGGCGTCACATCCTGACTACTCAAAATTCTACATCAGATGGGGTTAACTAAAGTTGAATGCTTGTGTCTTTTTTTCACCCTAATTGAGGATGAGATCTTGTGTTTCTTGGCATGTGGCAGGACATGCGTGTGCTTTTTACACAAGTGTGTGCTCGTGTCTACATCTCCAGGCTTTCTGCTTGGCCCCAGGATGAAGGCGAACACCATTATCCATCTTCAATATTTAAAGCAATGAGAGGGAGGGATGTGCAGAACAGGAGACGGTATGTATTTGCTCATGGCTGAGGAAGAAGAGATGACAGCCTCAGGGTGGTCAAGGTCAGGGAAAAGAAACTCTGCAGCATAAATAGCTTGAATATTATAATCCCCTCTGAAAATTTACCTTTCAATGAGGCCTTGCTGTACAATTCAGGCTTTTTACCTGAGTGCGCAGGCTGATATGGACCACTTGACTGGCAGCCAGAGGGGGTCTGGCTAAAGAGTAAAAGGGAGCACATTTCCTTTGTGCTACATATTTAATAAGGCTAAGCATGCAGGGAATTACTTTCCCTTTAACTCCCACATTTCCTTTCAGAATGACCCTTTTACTCGTGCGACAGCCAGCCTTTCATTTTGCACATTCCTCTTCACGCATTATCAGAAACATACCCATTTTAATGCAGGTCATATGGCTGACTTTTTTTTTTGCAGTGGTGCCTTTTACATTGTCAGTAATGTGGCTTTGGGAGAGGGGTTTGTATGCTTGGAATTTATGGAGCGGTCTGGGTTCATCAGCCAAGGTTTCTATGACATGTTTATTGTCACGCTCTGAGGAAAGGCTAAACATCTTACACTAAGGAGCTACTTATGAAAATACTTTGTGGGAAAAGGAAACACATTCAATATGCCATAAGTCAAACAGTGATATAGGCTGAATAATATCATATGTATGTGATAGTTGTGATCTCATTCACCAACCAGACAACAACGGCTTACTTTACTGTACCTGGAAAGAAAGGGTTAGGCTTTGTATGAGATTTGAGCAAATACATTATAAAGGTTCAGTTAAAGTGCAATGCCATCATTTTTACACTTGAAGTCCTTTTTACTGATGAGGATGTGAAACTTTAAGGTTTTCAGTAGGAAAGAACACATGGGGGTTGGAAGAAATGGACATTTTGACAGTGACAGTCTAACATAGTATAAATGAATCTGTGTGTATTTGAGAAATGTTTGGTTTTATAGGGACTACTTGCAGTGCTGGCTACTACTGTAGCTGGCAACGTCTATAACGTCTGTCCCATATTACAGTGTTGATGATGATGATGATGATGATGATGATTATGATGATGATGATGATGATGCAGTGTGGGAAATATGTGTTCGGACGCTTCCTCTTAACGCACACCTTTACCTTACCTTTGTTCCACGGAATCATACAGGTACTTTCGAGAAGATGAAACTAAACTGCATTTCAGACATTCCACTTTTACCACAGCACTTTTTGGAAAATGACATAAGCTGTAACTGATAATTGTTCAGTACATTTTTGTAAATTTGTCACGAGGCGTGGAGGATTGTCAAACTGAGCGCGTCATCAAAACAATAACAGTTGTGTTATGACTTATGACACGAATATAGTAGGATTCATGAGATTAGAAATAGCATCGCTCATCATTATTATCATTATGTCAATAAAAACACAAAGATAAAATATTTTAATATAGTAACTACTGTGTTTTTTTTTTGTCACATGAATTTATTGCGCTGCGTATCCGGAAAGCACACACTGCTGGTGTCAAACCATCGTCTGCCATAATCTCCTTACAGATGCGCACACGCACACACGCATACCCTATGCGTGTGTGTGTGTGTGTGTGTGTGTGTGTCATATACTGCCACGGCCGCTGCAGGGCGCAGCTCCGTCACTGCAGACTGAAAACAACTGAGAGAGAGAGAGCGGAGACGCGCAGAGCCTCTCCATCCTCCGCAGTCTCCTTCTCATCCTGTCCGTCTCACTGACTGACTGACTGACTGGCAGATCACCGCGCTGACCAAACTAACTACCGCTCACAGCTTTCCCATCAACACGGGGTAAGATGATAATTATGTTGTTTTTTTTTTATGAAATATGCTTCAAGGTTCTTATCAGGTGTGCAGAGTGCTTGTTTATGGATGCACTTACAGTAATAGTAAGATGAGGACAGGCAACACACTCCTGCACGGGACAGCGTTGCGCCCTTGTTTGCACTGTTTTCTCAACCAGATCCAGCTGTGCAAGCTGGCAGACACAACAGGGGACATAACCTGAATGACATTTTAGTTTTTGTAGGTTATGTATTTGTAAAATGTTGCTTAAAGTAGAGTGTGTGTGTGTGTGTGTGTGTGTGTGTGTGTGTGTGTGTGTGTGTGTGTGATTTCTTGTTGCATCTGTATTCATCTGCTCTTGTGCGTTGTCCCATTTGTGTGTTTTTGTGCATGCATCCAAATAGCAAATTCTTTGTCTGTGCTCATATATGTGAGTGTTTATGTGCCTGCATTCTTGTGCCTGTATGTTGCAGTACATGCTTCTGTCATTGAGTGTGTGTGTGTGTGTGTGTGTGTGTTTGTTTGTGGCACCGCCTGTCTGACTTTGCCCTTCCCTGCTGGCCTCATTCCAGAGCACAACAGCATGTGAATGGCGGCAGAAAGCGGCAGAGTTGTCACAGAGGAGCAGGAGGAGCTCCCAGCCTCTGGAGGGATCACTCACGCACATCACGCACACACACGGAGTCAGAGCCACATCCAGTTTCAACCTCTGACACACACCACCCAGTGGCAGGCTCCTCGCTCTCTCGCTCACACGAGGAGTCACAGTCACACTCACTTCAACACTCCCTCGCACACACAGTCGCAGAAGTACGGCTGTCGCCTCACACACAGCCTCTCAGCCATGACCAAGGGAGAGAAGGGAGCACAGGGCTCTGCAGGGAAGCTCATCAAGCCCACAGAACCGCTCTTCCCCAAAACTCCGGAGCAGGTAAGGTCATCTGTTTCTTTCTTTTTTGTGTGTGTGTGTGTGTGTTGTTCTACAAGTTGTGATTAGATGTGATGGCATTATTTCAGACCACGCTGGTGTGACCCTTGTTTTGACCCTCTGCTGTGTTGTCAGGGTCTAAATCTGAGTGAAACTCTCAATCTCATCTGGTGGCTCAGTTTGGCGAGTGAGTGGCTTCAAAAGATTGGACAAAGAGAGGGAATGTGTGATCTCTTTAGTCGCTTATCTTTTCGTGATTAATCAGCTGCATTGTTTTCCTGTGAACTGTAAATCCCCAGGTACCACATTCAAATCCTGGAAGCTGATTGTTTTCATTTGAGAAAGCGTGTTCCTATTGACGAGATGAACTGCTAGATGATTGCTTTCTTTTGTCTGATGCTGGTGATGTTAGTGGATTTTGGTGATGAATACTGTTGCAGTCACAGCCATATTAGGAAGCACAACAGTGGTTGGTCACTAGAAAACGATGGCTTACTCAAGTGTGCAAACACCAGAAGATCAGGTTGACTTTCTAGGTATTTTCTTTTGTTTTTTATCTTATCTTTATTTAGCTTTATGGGAGCTACTGTCATTTAAGTACTAGAAGATGATAAGCCTGTGAAGTTAGTGAGGGTGTGTTTCTGTGCCAATGGAAGTGCAAGAAGCTGTGTTTTCAGACTGATGCTCTCCATGAGCACTTGGCCCCTAGGCTACAAAACAAATGTAATAAGAGACAAAGAACTGAGCCTTTACACACAGTATCATCCCTTTATTCAGGTAGATACCATATTCTACACGCATTGTTTAAATGTCATAATGCAATGCCATGGCAGTTAGTCACACATTTTCTGTTTGTTGAATTGGCTCAGGGTGCAAACAGTGTTACATCACTAATCTAACCAGTTCTGCAACTGTCTCATTTCTGCCAAACCTCTATCTTGTGTGTAGTGCTTTCAGTGGTTTTATTTTGACCCAATGGAGCTGGATTTGACATCTGAGAATAAATACAGTACACCACAAAGAAATAATTGTCGGTTTTCCTGAAGGTGGCAGAACTGATGTGAACACTGTAAAAAATGTCCTAAAAATTAAAGTTTAATTAAGTTAAATGAAGTAAAATTTAATAATTAGTTACATTTTAATGTAACCTAGTTAAGTTTACTGGACCTGAAAAGTTTAAACATCCTGGTGACTTTGTTGTTACCAAATGCAAAAAAGTCACACAAAACTGGGTGTATAGTTGAGTCCACTAAATTGCAGTATTGTGTTGTAGGTATAAGTAATGTCAAATAAGCATGTGATGAAGTGGAATAATTGATGAAAGAGGCTTCTTTTTCTTCTTCTGTGAATGAGAATGTAATAGAATAATGATACATCCTTCAGTACACAGTAAAAGTCAGTTAACTGCTACAGCAAATCCACAACAAGAGCCTCCCAAGCCATCATAAAACATAAGTGTTTTATCACTCTGACACCAGTCCACCTCTAGATTCCCTTTATCCAGTGCCACCAGGCTACTCTTGACATTTCAAATGATTGTGCCATCACTGACATAATCAACCTTTCCTTTAATACCAATAATCCATAATCAGAATTGACAACACAAAGCTACTGTTTTCAACTAGAATCCGTGATATGACCCAGAATTGTCAAAAAATCCTGCAGTGAATAAACATCTAAACTGATTTATGGATACCAGCTTATCGTTTAGCGTGCAAACATTCAGTGTACACATTGTATCTGTTGAATATGGCTTAGTTTCCCACCCCCTCCTTTATAAGCACTAGAATTATCCTCAGTCCAGATTTAAACGACTTGCGGTGCAGCTCAGGCGTTTTAAATGGTTTTTCCACAAACAGTTAAGGATTCATTAACTTCGGAGATTAGTCTTATCTGTCCTTGTCCCTTGCTTGTCGACAGTCTGGATTTTGCAGATGCTCCCTTTACTCTGAGCCAATGTGTGTGTTCAATTGTGTGCATGTGGTGTTGTTTGTGCATCCAGACAACAGTAGAAGGGATATCCTGTTTATCCTCTTTGATGATAAGAACTCAGTAATGAAAGATTGAGTGTAAGAGGGAAAGAATAAGAGAGAGAGAGAGAGAGAGAGAGAGAGAGAGAGAGAGAGAGTATTTTTGCACATCATCAGTTAAGCAGCATTCTCTAGACACCAAAGACTTTAATTTTTCTCTCCAATTAGGGGTAATTGCAGTGAGAGTGGAAGAAGAGAGAGTTTTGAAGTCGGAACCGCCGTGCAGCCTTTACTTACCTCTGACCCGCTTGTCTGGCGATTGAATAATTACACCCCTCCCTCCTGGTAATTGTCGTTCTCGAACCCCTCCATGTTTTGATGGGGCGAAAAACGGAGGAAGAGAAAACGTGAGTCGGATAATAACAGTGTGTCGGCCGCGGCTGTGGTTACTTTGGTGATTTCTTTCTTTCATAAAGCTCTGAGGGGAGTAACTGTGGGCCAAGCCTGAGCCACTGAATGTATGTGGAGTGACATTGTGCATGTGCGTGTGTGTGCGTCTGACACTAAAGGTCTTACAGACAGGAGGAACAGGCAAAGGTTGATGTGTGTGCACAGCCTCAGAGACAGTCGTAAATATCGGGCTCCCTAGACTGTGGTGTCTCATCTTATTCATGTGTGAAGATGAAAGTTTGCCCTTCCTATTGCACACACACACACACACACACACACACACACACACACACAGAGTCATGCGCCTGATGGTTTTAGCAGAGCACGGTGAGGGGAAACGGAGCTGTGGATCACTCGGTGGGTTCCTCAGGCTCCTCCGTGTGCCTGAACGTCTGCACAGATAGACCACAATGCAAATAGCTGGTGGGGGGTGGGGTTCTCCTTCTGATCCTCTATTTTACAAGCACACACACACTTACACATCATTTTAACCGTGAATATCTTTCTTGCGTGCAAGAGTAACCTGTCATTTAGGGAGAGAAAGATACGGGAAGATTGATGACTTGAGGTTGGAGTTGGGAAACAATGTTTGAGTTTGTGAGGAAGAGAACCCGTGAGAAAACAGATGCATCACCGCGTACACAACTTCCGCACACATCATAGCAGATGCAGTGTGGTGTGCTGTCACTTTAGCAAATGCTGTACTTTTCTTTACATTCCACTGAATCACTGAATCGTTGTGACATGTAGATGAGGAAGGAATGTTATTTTAGGAGCACCTGAAATAGAAAAGATTCAGACTACGAATGACAACAGGAGTCACTATTTCTGAGTCATAAATATGTCGTCAGGGTCTGATTTATTTGACAATGACACACCTTACTTCATACTGGTATGTCTGGGAAGTTGTCTAAAGTTTAGGTAGGAATATTTGCATATCCCTTGCTTAAAATGGCTGGGTGGAGCTCTCTGTTTAAAATATTACACATCATTTGTTGTCACCTGTTTAACCGAAACTTCTTGATGTCAGGACTGAATCATCCATCCATGCCTTTTGGCTAACACAATGACGCATACTTTATTTATATTTCCGACTGCCTGTTCCAGGAATGAGTCTGATGAAACTATAAGCAACTATGATCTAAATATATTCTTTTAAAGTCTTTAGACTTGAATGTATGGTTACATCTACGAGTGTGTGACTTGCAAACACCCTGTGCCCATAAATGCATAACCAATTACCTTGAAATCAGAAGCAACTTGAACAATAAGCAGTTATCTTGTGCTTTTTTCCCCCACTCCCGCTTGAAATGCGAGTCTTCATCAGAATGCGGTGGTTAATTTGCTCATTAGCAGTCTGACCTACAAAGGACATTATCTTATTACGTTTTTGTTCCCTCTCCCGTGTCACTTCAATCTTCACAGACCGTGTTGGGCCACAAGTTGACATTATGCAGCAAGCTGTGTTTCGCCATCGGCGGCGCGCCCAAGGAGGTGGCTGCCAGCGCCACAGCCTTCTTCCTGCAAATCTACCTGCTTGACATCGCTCAGGTAATGTGGTCGAGAACAAAGAGAATGAGGAAGGATGTGTGTGGCTCCTGTGTATGAATAAATGAGTGTGTGAGTTTTGTGTGTGTGTGTGTTTTTGACTTCAATCTGTCCCTGCTCTGCTTTGCAGATCAATGCCTTCCAGGCCTCCATGGTGCTGTTCATTGGTAAAGCCTGGGGTGCAGTGACTGACCCTATTGTCGGTTTCTTCATTACAAAGAGCAGATGGACCAAGATTGGAAGACTCATGCCCTGGTGAGCTCCCTGCTTGCACTATGAAGGAATCCCTTGAATTCCTCCATCATTGTTGTCCTGTGATTTCTTTCCTTAGTCTCCTACTTGCTCTTCCCACATTTGTACGTTTTTCATTGGGAAATCTTCTGTTGCCCATCTCTACTTAGTTATCCAACAACCCAATGAATATGGAACACATGTTTATTTATCCAAGCTGATAAACCTGGGTGAAATTATCCTCCTTTCCTCACGTCAGAGTGCTGCTGTTGACACACAGATCTGCTCGCGTGAAAGACTGTAATTTGTCTACAGATTATGAAACTTGTTTAGGTTTGCTTCTACTCTCTCAGACGTAATTATGGCCGCTACATGATGCTAATGTTTATGCAAACTCTAAACAACAACAAGCCGCGCGCTCTCTCGTGTGGTTTTGAAATTATTCTCAGGCCCGAACTTCTCACCTGAGAATTCGGCTGAATAAATAGGCACTGTGCTTTAATTACATGATTCCCACAGCTCCCGCTGATGAGCTCACTGTTCGGAATGCTTCAAGGGTGCGGGCTTGTTTTTGTTTTGTCTTTTGATACCAGATAACAATAGACAAAGAAGTTCATCTGCATTCTTTTATAAATCATATGGCACCGTGTTGCCGCGGGTGAGTTTTGATTCCATTTATGCAACGCCTCATTTCACATTTGGGCATCATCCAGCTTTCTTTGCCAAGATGTTGCTCAATATCTCATGGCAGTTGAACTTTGTGGCTCTATAACTGTGGATTATATCCACAGAGATGATTTTATAAGCGCATATGCTTGTGTATGCAGTATGCATCCTTTGAACACAGTAGCGTGACACTTCCAGTAATTACACATTCAGTTTCTAATGCCTACTGCATTATAAACCATAGATTACACACAAGCTGACAGTGCTGGAGGGGGAACAAGTCCACTGTGGCAAGCCAGCCGCACTCAATACCAGACAGATGCTGATGGCTGTTAAATCAGCTTTGATTACCCGTGGGGAAGCTGTAGGTGTTTGTGTGTGTGTTCTTGCCTGTGTGTGTGTGTGTCCGTGTGAATACATTGCATGGTATATGTGGGTATTTTAAATGTGTGTTCATCACTATTTGTGATGAGATTGCAAGATACTCCCTCAGTTTCAACCTTGTTTGGAAAGTCCCCTCTGCCCATCCAGCAGGAAGTCTGTTTCCCCTATGACTGTCACATCCACAACCATGACTGATGATCTGTATCTACCCTGAGTTCTATAAGATGGGGTAATTCAGCCTAAAAATGCCCTGGAGCTGACTTGTTTATTATTTTGTGATTGTCTTGATGTACTCGGGCTTTGTTATATATAAACATATCAATCGATATATATAGTATGTTACATTATTAGATTGTTAATAAATGCATCAATGTGTAAGTAGTGCTTTACTCTTGTGGCTTCTCCAGATGGAGCTACATTTAACTATTTTATATACAGTAAGGGAGTTTGGTTCAGTGGTTCTCATCCAAGGAGTCAGGCCACCCCCAAACGATGACAAGATTAATCTTGTGGGCCACGAGATGATTAATGGGATAAGACGAAGTAATATAAACGAAGTGCTGCTGCACGTGCTGCAAATTGGCTACAAGTTTGTGTTCATTTTTTTTAGAATCTATCGTCCTTTTTGTAAAGTATTGGACACTCTTTGGGCGTTGAACAGTTATTTAAATGAAACCATCTGAAAAGCTCAAAGGAGAAATCACTCTGTGGTGTAACCACTAAGCCCTCATAGACATCTGAGATGAGGGCCCCCAGCTAGGCTTTTTTGCACCTAAGTATAGTTCTTGAGTAAATGTACTTAGTTACTTTCCACCACTGATGTATATTGACACTACTAAACCCAAAAACAAGCAAGAAAGCATGCTGTCACCCACCAGTCCTCTTCTAAATCCCCTCTGTTCCACTGCACATCTTCTAATTAACATGCTGAAAGTGTCCCGAACAAGACAGAGAGGAAAGAAATGCACGCGCCAGCTTCCTGTCAATCCGCTCTGGCTTAATTAAGACTGTGCAAATTATTGGGACAGGTGTGAATGTGTATTCATGCATGTCTGATGTGTGAGAAAATATGCGAGTGTGTTTGTGCACGAGCCTTTGTTGCCTCTCCCCGAACACACAGTCATCTTGCAGGAACATTCTAACTGTCCCATTCACCAACCCCGGGGCCCTTTCAGCACTCCCATGACCATGCGGTCAATACTGCAGCACCAGCGTTGTCAGCCTCCTTTGTTTAAGCAAACAATCAGGAGGAAAGTGAGGTGGGCAGGCTGGACGATGCTAGAAATGGGCATCTCTCTACCTCTTTCTCACATTTTCTCTGTTAGTCATTCCTGGTGTAGAGCAGGCCAGAGGTCAGAAAGTTTTGTCACAGTCACCAAAAATTCCCTCAGTCCCTTTTTTTCTACCTGTAAATGTGCTGGCATTACAGCTGCGCCAGGCTCTAGACAGCATGATAAACATTTGCTCTTCAAAGAAAAAGAAGACCGTGGAGGATATGATGGTGTTTGCAGATGAGCCATAGTGTTGCTCATCCATAATTTGCCCTTTTCGCTTTGTTTTGAAAACGCGCAGCTGTTCACTTAAACCATAATGACACATGCCAGTTGTTTACTTATGAATTATGCATGGCCCACACACACTGTATCACTCCAACTTCTGAGAAAAGCACAACGCTGCAGAATTGCTTCATGCTGCATTTGCTCGAATGTGTGTTGCATATTCATGTCTGCGTGTGCGTGCGCGTGTGTGTGTGTGTGTGTGTGTGTGTGCAGATCTTTAAATGCTATGTGGGTTTGAAATATTGTGGTATTTCCTTGTGTGCCTGCCCTGTCCCTCCCAGGACAGATTCCTATCATACTTACAACAACATACTGTAATCATTTAGCAGTCAGCTTAGCCTTAGTGTAATCTGTCAGAAATATGGCCTGATTTAACACTGCACTTCTTTGAAAATTACATAACACAACCACTGTCATCCCTACTCTGACAGCCTTAGAACTACACTTGTTTGAAACAGCAGGACGATTCATCTTCATCTTTAATTCTTCATATTCAGTTTAAAACATTTTGTTCCCTGACTCACCTGGCATGTCTGTATTCTCTAGGATGGTGGGTTGCACTCCATTCCTGGTGGTCTCCTACTTCTACCTCTGGTTTGTTCCTCCTTTCATCAGCGGGAGGTTCTTATGGTATCTAGGCTTCTACTGCCTCTACCAAACCCTCATCACTGTAAGTACGAGCGCTCTTTCAGAGGTGCATTTGATGTTTAAGAAATTTAAAAATTGAGTACATATTCCTCAGATGAGGACTTCACATGCAGTAAAAAGAGATGTCAAGTGGGAAACAGGAGATAAAAGCTATGACTGATGCACATTACATAACATAGAGATAAAATGCAGCAAACATTGCGAATTAAGTTTAATTTGAAGATGATTGGAGTTTTTTCTTGTGCCAGATTCAGACAGCTCCTGGTCAGATTTACACTTTGATTTGTGAGGCGTGCAGTAGATTAGAGCCCATAGCTCTTAGACACTTCACCTCAAAGGGGAAGTAAAGTTATTTAGGTTGCCTTTTGTTATCATCATCCAGACCGTTCATCTCTCTCCCTCTCTGCTCTGGGGTAACCCATATAACATGTGCTACAGAGCGTGTAGACCACTGCGGCCACACTGCGGTGAGCTGTAATGGCATGTCATTCTAACTACTTGATAAGTATACAGTCAATCCTGCCAGGAACCTCTTGCTGGGTAAATGCTGGTTACCACTTTTAGCCTTCCTTCATTGTCTCTGGATGTGTGTTTGTGTGAAGCTAGCTGGGAAAGGCCAGCTGTTATCATTCAGAGGGTCACAGTCTGTAAACAGAAGCTAGGATGCAATACAGCAGCTGTTTATGTAATCCACTAATAATGGGATTTATCAGTTCTCACTTCCATCTGTAGTGGATGGTTACGCAGGTTAAATCCTATAAATGTTTGCATCCACTGAAGGCCCCATAAATGACATGCTGTATAGAACCAGCGGCTGAAAAAAAAAAATCCTTTCACGGCCGTGTTTATTTTCGTCGTGGCTATGTATGCTCGTTTGGCCACAGTGCTGACTGGGCCCTTGTGTAAATTACAAAGTGAAGCAGGACTTGGTTTGCTCGCCTATTCTCTGGGAGAGGTGGTGAGGAAGGAGAAAACAGAGAGTTGAGGTTGGCCAACATGGAAAGTGCAGAGATTGCTTTTGATATATACGGTTCTATATTTTGCATTTTCACAGAAACATGTAGATAAAAGACATCTAAACATATCTAGGGCGTTCCCGACGAATGTGAGTCAAATGTTAAACGATGGCTTTCGGACAAGAGTCGAAAGCCGTCCGAGCTCTGTGAGGCTGCACTTAACACCAGCATGTGACATGCTCACAGTGACAACATGCTGATGTGAAGCAGGTATAATGTTTCCCATGTTCACCATTCTTAATTTCCATGCTTATATTTCTAATTAGCAGTAAACAGGAAGTCTAGATGAGACTGATTGGAATGTATTTAGTTATATACCAAAGTTCTGGACACGTTTTGACTTGATGATGGCACAAGAAGAAAAGTTAAGGGATGATCAAAGTAATTATAATTCATCTTAAAGGAAACACGACGAAAATGTTATGGCAATCCATTTAAACATTCAATCAAAACTACAACCTCAACCTCATGGTGGCCCTAGAGAAAAAGTCAGGGGACCACCTAAAGTCTTCGAATTCATCATGTGGGAACCATGAATGTTTATACAGAATTTCATGGCAATCCATTGAATAGTTGGTCTGATATTTCAGCAAACTAACCAACTATGCCAGGCTGCCAGCATGGCAAAAGACACAAAATCGTAATCTTTTTTATGTTTGACTGCTGCTGTGCCAGACTTGAATTTAGTTTTTTACCTCTTTCTGCTCCTTTGCAGTGCTTCCATGTGCCTTATTCTGCTCTCACCATGTTTCTGAGCACAGACCAGAAGGAAAGAGACTCAGCCACTGCCTACCGTAAGGTCCTTTAATATGCATAATTGCATAATACATAATTACGGAACGCTGAATTCATCTTTTTTTCTTTATCTTATCAGTTTCATTTCATATTTCAGATTATGAATGTGTGAATAACTTTGAAGTATTTGGAAATTATAGCCGGCTCTTTACTTGTGTGATGCCAGGTATGACAATGGAGGTGCTGGGGACACTTGTGGGCGCTGCCATCCAGGGCCAGATTGTGGCCAGCGCTCACACTCTGAAGCACTGCCCGACTCACAACATGTCTGCCGGTTACCTTAGCAACAGCAGCGGGACAGAGATCGTCAAGAGCCTGGTCCGCTCCCAGGACTACCTGTCACACTCTGTAAGTGTCACCGTGCCAAGCCAGGAGCCCAGGTGTGCTCAAAGTAGGCCACAGAGTTGGTTTGAAAATAACTTCTGACTGTCATCAGCGTTCTCACTTAACTTGGAACTGCGGTGTGTGCTCAAGGCGGTTTACGTTTGCTAAATATCCGAGGTCGAAAAAAGCAGCAGCTGAATGAAAAGGCGGATTGTTCAAAATTGAGTCCATATTTACAGACTGTCTGCATGTTCTGACATCCAAAATGGCTTCATGTTTTAACCCATGTAACCCTTGGGATTGAAAGGAGACGCCACTGTTTGATATCTGAACCCCACATCCTGAGCCAGCTCCTCTCTCACGACCACAAAGGGGGTTCCTCCCTCACATCAGGCTCCAAACTGTGGCCCCCACATTGAGGGGTCTCCACAGTCTGTAAGTCATTAGGCCTATTTATAACTCACCCATTTGAAGGCACCCCAGATTCAATATGTTGGAAATATTAGTCTTTTGCTTCAAGACGGCTGCAGCTTAGCTTAAAGTCAGAGGGAAAGGAACATGATAGGATACATTCACATCAACATTTCAGTTTGCAGAGCTGCGAATAA
The DNA here is from genome assembly GCF_000972845.2 of Larimichthys crocea. Taxonomy (NCBI): domain Eukaryota; kingdom Metazoa; phylum Chordata; class Actinopteri; family Sciaenidae; genus Larimichthys; species Larimichthys crocea. The sequence goes on from NC_040021.1 coordinate 15,708,383, forward strand.
ACACGACTGCTCCTGTGAATCCATCATGAGACTTTTCGTGAAGATGAAACAAGCCAGAGTCCAAACTGTCTTGCGTTGGATTTTGGTTGCACCGCAGCTATTTGAGCTTCAAATGTTTCTTTTCCAATGGATTTTGGGTGAACCCTATCGGGGCAACCCACTCACCACGCCAAACCCTCTGCAGCCACCCGCTAAATTCCTCCGCGGTCACTGGTGAGGGTGGCACACCGTCTGGGCAAACCAGGTCTGCCCTCAGAAACAGGGAGTGTTTGAAGTGCATAAATAATAATGGTCCGCTGGGCTGAGCCGCATGGAAAAATAGCAAACAAACAGAGGTTGTTTAAGGCAGAGCAGTTCCTGTCGGGGTACGCCATTAAACGGTTAAGGCTGTATTTTAGGATGTAGATCTACTTGAGGTTTCTTCCTGTTTATGCTTGCATTTGTACAGTGAAATGTGCATGACGAAGTTTGCAGTTTAAACTGATGTGGAAAACAACACAGAAAGACCTAGGCAATAAATCATAATGTTGTAATGGAAGGAACTAAAAAAAAATAAAATAAATGTCCACCAGTTGAGTGAAAACTAACACCTACTGTGACAATTTCTTTCCATAGTGGACGTATAGCATGTTGAAATGAAGTGCTTAAATCTTTTAAGAGTTGTAGAACATTATGAATTAAAGATTGAGGAAAGGCTCAGAATAGACTGAATTGTGCTGGCTGTGTAAGAAGAGCTGGATTGATGTAGGTTACATGTTTGTTCTTTCTCTCTGCAGAAAGAAGTGTACATGATAGCTGCTGGTGTTATAGGAGGAGTCTTTCTCATCTGCACCTTGGTGATGTTCCTAGGAGTCAAAGAGAGAGATGGTAAGACTTTTCTTTTTGGGTAGTGTGCTGTTGATTTATCATACTAATTTCTGTCTAATACTAATACTAATACTAATACTAAAACTAATACTAATACTAATACTAATACTAATACTAATACTAATATCCTGTCAAAATGGTGGTTCCAGTTTTCCAAAGTTTGAAAAGATAACCTTGATGATGTCAGGTTGGGTTTGATAAATCTTTAACAAAAATGGCTGCATTACAAATTGGACAACTGGATTTTCTTTTTAAATCTGTCTCTTTGTCCCTAAACTGTTTTTGAAGTGCAAGACTGAAATGCTTGAGTACCCCTTTAAATCATTTATCCAGCAAAATGCCTTCACTTGTCTCAGACACTCAAATGTTTGTTGCATTTAACCATTTTTATAGCACAGTAAATTGAATATCCTTTGATTTCGCATGGTTTGATTAAACAAGAAATCTATTTTTCAGCATTTTATAGGCTTTGTGTAGTAGTGATGAAAATAGCAACCCATTAGTTGCAGCCCCATTGATCTATCCCACATTTTGGAACACATTTTAGATTTTAGCTTGTGTAGTGGGCTGTGAAATTGGGGACATCCCTTTAGGCTAGTGAGCTAAGATACTATTATGTAACTTATGGGGACTTTTATTACATGCTAACTATCAAATAAAGTCAAAACAAGCCAAGAAGAGATATTAAATATATCTATCTTAACATAGTACAACCTAAAGCAGATTTTGTCTAGACATCCGTGCAGACCTTCTGTAGGTGTACACCCCCTGCAATGCAGGGGCAGTTCCAGGATCGGCAGTGAGCAAATCCATAGCCTTTCTCTTACTGCATGTTATTTGATATGCTGCATACTCATATTCTTATTCCACATGTAACTGTTTCAGATCCGTATGCCCCGAGGACAGAGAAGCCAATCCCATTCTATCAGGGCTTCATCCTGGTGATGAGACATGGGCCATACCTCACTCTAACTGCTGCATTCCTCTTCATCACTGTCGCTATTCAGGTGAATGCACATTTATTTATATGGCACTTCTCAGACATGACACTCTGCGTTACAGTAAATGGAGCTAGTCCTGGATCCTGACGGTGCGGAAGAATTGCTGGCGCTCAATGTTGATTTGATCAATGTAGAAGAGCACTTACTGAAAGCTCATGGTTTAAAGCATATTTTAAGTCTCAGGACTCTTGAGAGTGATACCAGTGCAGCACAGTCTTGATGTTTATCTGTCACATGTAGGCAGATGCCACAGTTTTGACACCATAGGCTGTTGAAGTTATTGCAGACTTTCCAACATTTGCATCCATGGATGGATCTATTTTTGTATATTTTCGTCTCCCTCACATCTCAGTGGGGGGGTGGGTGTCAGTTGTCATCCATGTGAGGCCGGACTGGGAATAAATCACTGCAAAACACCGTCAGCAGCTCCTCCAGTCACTTCATTTGACTCAGCTTGCCATGCTGAGTGCCGAGCGACAGTGCTGAGTAGACAAGACAAGACTGACTATCTGAATGTCTGATCTCTGATTTCTGCAGCTGGTACAGAGCAACTTTGTCCTTTTCTGCACTTACGCTGCGGACCTAAGGGACCACTTCCAGAATATTGTGCTGACCATCCTGGTGAGTGCAGCTTTCATCAATGAATCACTAAGTACCCAAAGCAACTTGAGCAACACCGCATGATATTTCACTCCCTAATTGTTTGGATATTGACACTTCCACTTCCACGTTAGACCTTTTTTTGAACCAAAGCAGCTGTTTTAGATGAAACAGTGATTTGTATTTGAGGAAACATGCCTCATTGCACATTTGCACACACTTACAATGATTCTCATTTTAGTCATCATGCATACACGTAAACACATTACTGGTGTTTTATTTTTATTTTATCTATGTCATACTTACTAGACTAAATCACATTCATAAACATTTTTTTTTCCACATATGCATCACACATTTTCTGCTTGCACATGTTTACACAGGTTTCTGCAGTGATAAGCATCCCATTGTGGCAATGGTTTCTGCAGAGGTTTGGGAAGAAGACGGCAGCTTTTTGCGGTATCACAGTGAGTATACTGTTTTTATTTTAGTTGGCCAGAGCAGCTTTGAACACGGGCTACTACACTTTGATGTGTATGCCATCTTGTGGGCAGGGTTGGGAGTGCGGCATCCTTGTCTTAATCATGGGAACACACTTGAAATGTATTGTTTTCGGAGTGTTTTAAGACTTATGACTCTTTCTCTCTATCTAGTGGATCATGCCCTTCACCTTGATGCTGGTCTTCATCCCTAATGTTGTGGTGGCCTATGTCGTGGCTGTCTCCTCTGGACTCAGTGTGGCTGCCTCACTCCTGCTGCCATGGTAAGACTTCAGAGTAAATCATATCACACTTAACCTCAAGAGGACCATCACTTATTGTTTTTTGGTAAACATGTTTTACAAAAGAAGTAGAAAAGCATGCAATGCAAGGAACCTAAGCAGGGAACACATTTCTTCGTCTTCCCTTCTTCCTCAGGGAAAGTGTCACTTTTTCTATCACACATAGGATTTCCGCACTTTATTTATATTTAATACGTGAATTTAAATTCAGCAAGTCATTTATAAAAATGGCATGCGAGATAATTTAATGGCCAATGACGCAGCGGTAAAAATGGAAACATCTTTTATCTGTGTCGGGTGCTCCAGTTTCCTCTTGGAATTCTAAAACAGGCAACCTAGGTAGACTGGAAACTTTTAAATGTGAGCCTGAAAGCCTCTCTGTGTCAACCCTATTTTGGACTGTCCAGGGCGTCTCCCTGACATCTGGCAAGTTTATGTTCAGAGTGCCCCCCAATGAAGATTAAACATGTTGCAGCTGACTTTATATCCTTAAAATATTCTAAATCCACTAATCCTCTGACATTGTTTGAGTAATTGCAGTTCTGCTGTATGTCTGTGTGTTCAGTGGTTGTGCCGCTCATGTTAGTTCCCTTTGATTCGATGCAAAGTGTCATTAGTCAAACCACAATAGTGTACCGAGATGCTGTTAGTGTTGACTTGGTGCCTAGAGGGCTCTGTCAATTCACTTGGGTCACAGCACGGTCATGGACATATTTATGACGCTGTCTACTATAAATCTATACCATCACAGAGTTAGTACCAAGCCAGAGGTAGTCTTCCTTGCCATATCTGTTTTCCAGTTACTTCTGCTGGGGAGTCCGCTCCTCACTCATCTCTTGTCCCCTCCCTCAAACCCCAAATTACAGGGGCCTCCCACGAAGGCATGTTTATTTTGGAAGGGGCCAATTGTTTATCCTGTCTGTGGGCTAGGGGCCAGTGGTACCGCCCACTGCTCATCATCTAATCGTGCTATTAGCTCTGTAATTTTAGCCTACCGGTTTATCAGAGCACTATAAGTAGACCTCACATCATCAGGGGCTGCCATCTTAAGTGGTTGTGTAAGATGATTAAAGTTTGAGCATGAGGGAGGTCTTATGCACACATCAGCTTACAATTTTGCCATGTCTTAAGAGTGATGTTGAGTAATAAAGACAAAGCACATGCGTACAAAATCCTGCGAAAAACCCAAAACAAACACCACAGATTGGTGTGTATTCAACTCTGCGTGCATCTGTGTGTGTAATTCAGGTCTATGCTGCCAGATGTGGTGGATGACTTCAGACTGGCCAACCCCTACTCTAAAGGCCATGAAGCAATCTTCTACTCCTTCTACGTGTTTTTCACCAAGTTTGCTGCTGGCATCTCCCTGGGAGTGTCCACCCTCTGCCTGGAGTAAGTCTGCATTGTTATCACACATGCACCATTAATTGACACACTCTGTGATCTTCTGTGTCAGCACTTAAAGTATCGTGATACCTTGCAAAAACGCATTAACCCCAGACCTGATTTATGTTACAACATGTGAAAGGTGTCGAGTTTGCTCATTTGCAGTGTTGCAGCGTCAGGATGGATTTCGATTTCCTGTAACCTGTCTTTAAATGGGATCTCTGCATGTTTGTGTGTGTGTGTGTGTGTAGATTTGCAGGGTATGACACCGGCGCCTGCAAGCAGCCTGCTCCTGTAGTGTACACCCTGAAGCTGCTGATTGGTGCTGCTCCAGTGGCCTTCATTGTTACAGGGTTAATGATCCTATTGCTCTATCCTATCAGTGAAGATGTACGGCTCAGGAATAAAGTCTGCCTTGATGAGTTACGGTGAGTGGAAATCACCAATCATCAAGTACACCTGAGAAATATTTTAGTCTTTAAAGAGGCACTCCACCAATTTTACACATGTTCAGTTTACTTGTCATGAGAAGCACAATTCAGCCTGTAATTATAGCTGTACAATGTCTTCTGTAGCTCCCATAGGAGCTTTACAAAATTTAAAAAAATAACCCTGATGACATCACCTGGGTTCTTCTTCTTGACCATGATGATGTCATCATAGTTACTGTTCTATAAGAACGTTTGGATTGGGTTTAAAGCTTTCTGTTAACATTTTTTACAAATATCAAAAACTGTGTTTTAGAAAAGTGAGCATTTAGGAGTCCGTGAAGGTCTAACTTTATCTAATTTCATTTCTAAATTTCTGGAGTACCCCTTTAATTCTTTTTAATAATTTTTATAGCTCCTCTCTGTGCCCAGTTTATATTACAAAAGAGAGATTACATTTAAACCTGACTTGTGAGAGAGATGGCATTTACATAAAAACTAAATCATTAGGTTTTCCACTTTAAGGAATATTGTTACGCAATGAATGAAAATGTTATGTAAATGTCCCTACAACTTTCCTTCCTGTTAAATATTTGAGATGTGGACCAAACTGTTCAAAGCCAGCATGTCATGCCATAAATATTAAAAATACGTCTTCAGGTTATTAACTTAAGTAAAAATACCAATATAGCAATGTCAAAAATATTACGGCAAAAGTAAATTTAATTTAGGAGCCAAATGTACTAAAAGTATCAAAAAATAAAAAACTCATGTGTTCTACTCATATGTATTTCTTGGTGGCACATTATCATATTAATATCAAAACATTAACAAGTAACATGTAATGTACTTTCATTTATAACAATAGATCATATTTTATAGTGACCATATATTTTAGCTGTATAATTTTAAGTAGGAAATTAACTGTAGCTGTCAGATCATTGTAGTGGAGTAAAAACATTTGCCTGAGTGTAAGTATGAAGTAGTGGAAAATGTACAGTCTAAGTACAATCACCTCGAAATTGTACAAATGTACAGTAATTGAGTAAATGTACGCTCCACCACTACATTTTACTTCCCACCACTGCTATTAAATTATATTATCACAACACATTACTGATACTCATTTCTCCCACAGGAAACAAAGCATCGGCTCCAGAACAATGGAAGATTTGAGTAACGTGTGACCTGGACTTTGAATGGAGTGAATTCACAAAGCCACGTATTCCAGTGATGCGGCTGGAAAGTTGTTGATTAGTGTATATTACACTGATAAATAGTTGAATTGTTTTAATGTAAACATTTTTGTTTCATTTTCACATGTACTGTACAGTCATCTTGGATATATATATATATATAAATATATAATAAGATTACCTAATTTATATAAATGAATGTATATCATTATTTGCTGTGTTTAGCTCTCCAAAACTGTTATTTATTTATGATATATGATTATTTGAGGGCTGATGATAAGACATGAATAAATGTTGTAGAGATTGTTTGGTAGAATGAATAAACGTGTGTCATGTTTCTTTGCTGAGGTAAAATAAATAACACACAATAGTGCACACTAGTTATTCAGATTTAATATACAAAAAGCTACCAAATGATCTCTTTATACAGACTTTTACACTTTTTTGGTTCTTCTATAGAGAGTGCTGCTCAACTGCCAGTGGCGTTGTTAGGCCTGTTTTAGGTGGGCTGAAGTCCCCTAAAATATTCTTAAGCCCCCCTAAATAGTTTAGGTTATAGGTGTTGTTTTATTAAAAACTGTCCTTAAAACCTAGTGATGCCTCTGTCAAGTGCACTGAACTAAAAAATATATATGAAAGAAAAAAAATCTTCTTTCTGGTATGCTTTAATTTCAAAGCAGCAACGTGTAAATATCACCTCTGAATATGCAGCCCTTTTTCAAATCCCTACTGTTTTTCAGTACAAAAATAAATCTGACATATAACTCTGGTTATCTGCATTAGTGAGGCTCTGCATGCTCATGCCACATCCACTCTGCCTTGCATACTTGGATCCAGTCAAATCAATCAAAGTAAAGTAAGAAGCGCACAACTGCACAAGTCCATAAATATGAGGTGTGCGTTAAGAGGCATTATAAAGAGGCCTCTGTGGTTGTGTGGCTGGTTTGTGTGGGGGCTGGACTGGATGGGCAGGAGTTGTCTGGGCTGCCAGGAGTCCGTAGGCTACTTTTCCGCTTCCCGTTCCGCACTCTAAGTTCCTCTTTGGGCTTGAATGTCAGAGGCACGAAGCCGTCTCCATCTGCCACAAGTACAATCCACAGTGGACCTGGGAAAATAACACAAGCATATGGTTTTCCAAACATCTGAGTTCTATTTATTCATCAAATGAGGTGTTACACCACTGAAAAACATAGTTTCTGATAGCTATTGCGTGATGCTGTGCCGGTCTTTGCTACAGCAACAAAGCGCTATGCAGACATTAAATAGTAATAAGCTGCTTTTGTTTAACACCTTGTAATCTGCCCTAGGCTTTTAATCACTTCCAATTATAGTTTACACGTTGACAGGAGAACAATGCTAGAATGTCTTGTCTAAGATCACCTATCTAAAGACACCATAAGGGAAGCCCATCACACAAGCTTGCTGAAAATACTCACAAGGGGTAGACCTTCCTAAGAGGCCTACACTCTATGTCACAACATGGTTAATCTCGCAGGTAACGCAACACGGAAAGGTTTAAGGTGGTAGCTTAGATACGACTTCTCGGTAAAGAAGAAGAATTCCAAGGTTTAAGTGGATTCATGTCACCGAACTGAAAGCAATTAAGTCTTAAGTGATCTAACAGCCTGCACGTACCATACATCATCTCCACGATAGTTAGGTTGAAGAGGTCTTGGAGGGCACGCAGACACAGCTTCCCATCACACAGTAGCACAGGCCTCCGCTCGTCAATGAACACGTTTTCTGATAACTGCTTCTGCAAATGCACAAAGAACAAAGTGAAGAGAAAATCTAAATGCTTTTATAACAGTTAGTCGATATCTTGATCCGATAACTGATAATTAAATACACCTACTACACCACCATACTTGGGTCACTTGCTTTATCCTCTCCTCTTGAGCTAGTGTTAGTATCTCTGCAGTTACAAATACACAGAAAAACTGTATTGAGTAAAACTGTACCTGACATGTGACGTTGACATATGGGGGCTCACAGGCTTTGGGGTAGACACTCAGGGCCTTCTTTCCATTCTGGGTATAATCTCTGACTTCTGTCAGGCACTGCTGTAAATCTGCAAAGCGAGTAAAAAGCCTCTCCATGTTGTGAACGAGCTGCTCCAGTGCACGATCCTTGGCAGGGCCTTGCATCCTTTCACGCATAGGCAGTGTCGGATCCGTGTGAAGCCTGTCCGACGGTTCGAGGCGAGGAGAACTGGCCCGGCTAGACTCTCTGCTAACCTGGCCGGCCACCGCCAGGCTGGCAATGCGGTTGACGTGGTCCATATCGAAATTTTCCACCGTAATGGAGGAGGCACTGGACGTGGTTCTGTCTGACGCTCGGTCAGAGAAGTCCACAGAGCTGGTGACGGAGCTGGGCTCACCGCTCCTCACCTCCTCCACCAGCCTGCGCCTGTTGGCTGGTGAACGCATTACTCCCCCTCCGGGCAACACCAAGTCTTTTATCCCTGGGTGCTCCCTGTCATCCTTAGATACGTGCTCTGAGTGCCTCCTAATCCTTGCACACAAATTAGAGGTGGACTCGTGGTTGTGAGCAGAGGGGGTGGGTGTGATAGAAGTCTCTCCGTCATACATTAACTCTTTGGCTAAGAGACGAAGAATATATTTATCTGTGTTAGAAGATGGAAGGAACGCAGGGTCATTGGACTTCTGCCTGCCCACCATCAACAGCAGCATGTTGTCACTGAGGAAGCAGACTCCTTTGGGCCTCTCGTGTGTCTGCAGGGAGATCTGCTGAATATTTGGCATGGCAGAGGCTGTGATGCAGTACACAAGTACCATGTTGCAAGTGTTGGAAGCCACTGCAACCGTGAAACCACGCGGGTCAAAAGCCACAATGTCTGGAACCAAAATGCCTGGGATGCTGACTTTGCGGGTGGTAGTGACTTTACGCTCATAGGTGACCAGGATGAGGTGTGAGGAGTCCTGGCCAGAGCCTGTCATGGTGTCTCGACGGCGCAGGTGAATAAGGGGGCTGGGGTCGGAGCGACGGTGCTTAGACAAAAGTTGGGTGAGGTCCAGAGGGCCTGAGCCAGGGATGTACGACCTGTCCGATGATTCAGATGATCTCCTTCGTGAATCCAGAGAGCTGTCGTCCTCTGATATAACCCCATGCGAGCCGTGGCCTTGCAGGGACTCAGCCTCTGTTGGCATGTCAAAGGCCATGCCGGCATTTAACCCACATAGTTTATCCAGCGGCAGCTCCGTAGCCACAGCTACCTGAGCCTCCGCCGTGGCCTCGATGGCACAGATGTAGCCTCCCACGTCAAAGATGGGGCAGAAGGAGCAGGCCACCAGAATCTTCTGGATGTCATTCCAGATGTAAGAGTGAAGAGCACTGCCAATAGCCACCACCAGACGTGTGCCATCCTTAGTCCAGCATGCACAGTGGATAAGTCCACTACCTTTAATGTCTGCTTTGGTTCTCCTGTTGTCCACCCTGACAGAAAACAGCACAGAAGTGTCCCTCTTGGTCAGCACAGCCAGAATGTCCAGTCTAGGGTGCCACACACAGCCTTGGGAGAGCAAGGGGAAAGGCTCGCTCATCTCACAGGTCTGACTGCACAGCAGCTTATTCTGCTCCAGGGCACTGAGCTGCAGTTGCCACACGGTAACATGTTTCTTGTGCTGAACAGCCAGCAAGGCAGGGGAGTCAGAGCAGCAGAGCGGGCCCCAGAAGAGGCCGAAGACATGCTCAAACTGCCCAATGACGTTGGTGTCTCCAAACTTCACCTCGCCATTGATGCAGTAGAGAGACGTCAGGCAGACCTGCTTGCCGTCCGTCCACGCTATGCCGTGCACAGGGTGGATGGCTTGGTGTAGAGTGTTGAGACCCGTCCTAAGGAGCTTTGCCTTGCCAAGATCCATCCCGGCAGGTATGAAGACGCTGGTTCAAAAAGAAAAAAAAAAAAGGAAAAGATATGACTCAGATCGCTGACATTGATGTCAGAGATCTGTGTCTGATCTGAACGGGTCCTGCAGCAGAGTAACTGTGGCCGCAGCTTAAGAATAGCAAAAGCCTCTCTCGTGTCTCTTTCCATGTACCTTAATCCCCTCTGCCTGAGCTGAGGCAGTGGTGACGAACACTTATAGCTACTTAGGCCTGGGTGACCTCAACAACACACAGGGCCTGTTAGGACCTCACGGCATTACCAATACTATGTGTAGAGTAGAAGTGGCTCACTTTGGGTAAACCAGGTCATCCAAGAGAGGTGTGATGAGATGTCAAGACTAAAAATGAGAAGTCTGCAGATAATCACAACATAACAATGGAGGCGTTACAGGATTTTAACTTTATTAATGCGAAGTTATATTAAATATATGGTTAAAATTAGAAGGTTATAAACTTAAACCACCATTATGAGACAAGAAGTTACTCAGAAGAAACCATTACATCTATTTAGTTATCCTGTATACGTAGCAAGCTAACTAACGCTAACAATTAACGTGAAATCGACGCAAACATGTCACTTTTACCTTAAAAACACGCAAGCATCTCACGCCGAGTCCGTGAAAACGTGTTTCCCACCAACTAACTCACGTTTTGCCGGTGAAAAATGTGTCCGTTTATTTCTACAAGACCCGGAAGCAAAACGAACCCTAACATCAGGGTGCATCATGGGATATGTAGTTGCATTACAAACGCTTTGTTTTTTGTCATTTTCTAGCCGCTCGGGGGCGCTTTGCTTGTGTTATTGTCAAATGTTGGGCATTTTTTTTGGAAGGGGGGACTCAAACTAATTTATAAATAAGAACTATTCACCGTGATAAAGAATATAGGGAACAGAAAATAATAATAAAAAAAAATGAGCTGACACGAGACAAACTGTTGTTATAGCAACTTGAATGGCCAGTCTGTGTGCAGCGCAGGGCTGAAGACGACGTAACGTGTGTGGTTGTAGATCTCGACGCCGTCTCGCTACAAATCGGAAAATATCTTGGCTGTCTCACTGCTGGCTGTGGTTGCCTGTCGGTAGTGGTCGGTGAATGCATGGTTCTTCTTCTTCATCGATATAGCCCGACTTGTAGCGGCAAAAACGGGTATCGCTGGCTGTCGAAGCGGCTCTTTAAGGCTGTATGTTTCAGAGCGAATTTTTTTTTTTTGAAGTAGCACAACCATGGGCGTGGAAGTCGAGACAATATCCCCCGGTGATGGTAAGTTGATTTATCCGACTGAGTGTGCTTTGATGCGGGGGTGGGGGTGATGGTGGTAGTGGTGGTGGTGGTGGGTTTGCTAGTTCACCGGAAAGTCGTTCAAATCTTGTTGAATATTAACATAATTTCCATAAAATATCACGTGAAGTGGTTCAACAATGTAGGGCAATTCACTGGGTTAATAACTATCAACTAAAAGTGGTGTTCAGGATATTTTTAGGGGTCTGTAAAGCCCCATTTTTTTTAGTGTTACTCATCATTACATGACTCCTGCAGTGCATCTTTCTAGAACTCTCTAATGCTGATGTTAAATGGGTTAAGTCTGCACAAACTGAGAATTGGCTTCACAAGGCTCCTCAAGCCTGATTTGTCTACCTACTAATAGTGTAGTTATTAACCAAGAGGCATGTGATAGCCCCTTACTCTGGTAAAATAAGGCTCCAGGCTAAAGTTTCAACTCTGACTTCAGTATGCAGGCATGAGAAAGGGATGGCATCCCTGCCAGGAACACCTCACCAGACGTAACCCAGTCATTGTTAATCTACAAGATTAGCCTGGCAGCCTGTGAGGTGTACGGTCACACAGTAACACTGTTTTCTTTCTCTTCTTAACAGGAAGAACATTTCCAAAGAAGGGCCAGACATGTGTTGTTCATTACATAGGTAACTCACTCTTTCTTTCTTTCTTTCTTTCCTTTTTTTTTTCCAATCATGAAACCAGACGTCTTTCCTGTCTCCACGTTGGGAGAGGAAATTTGTCCCTCTCTGTGTGTTTTTAGTTCAGTTCTCACAGCATCCACAGCCTGCGAGACGTGTATGCACCTGTATGTGTCGCATACAGTTTCAGGATGGAGCTGCCACCACGCCCAGAAAATAAGTTAGATTTTTTGCTATTGTTTTGATAAAGAAATCTGGTGCCCTGTGGTGTCAGTGCCACTCCAGAGACTGTAACTGAAACTTGCACTGTGCACATAGTACGCTCATGCATGCACGCACACACGCACGGACGCCTGTGTCACGCGCATACATACGCACATATGCTTTCTTTTTTTCTGTTGGTCTCCTGTCAGATTGCCCAATGTTGAGGCGGGGCGGTAGAATGCGGAGACTTTTGAGAAATAAATTAGGGTTATACGATGCCCCGGGGTTGGCAGTCCAGACAAGTATGTCAGACAGAAAGTAAACATAACCTAGTTCACATGTCATCAGTCTGTCTGAGTATCACAGCATTATTACATGGTTAGAAAAGTTATTAATGCTCCTACCTTTAGTAAATAGGTTTGGTGTGTGAGTGTTGTTGTATTGTGTGTGCATGGATGTATTTATCTGTAGCCACTTCTCCCAGGCTCTGGGAAATTCCTTTCCTTCATTTAAAATGGGTTCACGTGGTCGTCTTAATCTGTTATGATCTCGGCTACTTGGCTTGACTAACTTCGTTATAGTGCTTTTTGACTGGTGTGTGTGTGTGATAAGAGTCAGAAAGACACAGGGCAGCTTGGGATAACAAATGCTGTGCTGTTCAACTTTTTGGGGCAGTGGAAAAAAGTAACCAGATTTCCCTTTGGGCCTGACATCTGCAGAGATCAGATACTGCAGCATGAATTATGCTATAATTGGATATGAGATACAGAACATCCCAGTCTGGAGTCCTGCATAGTGAGGGGTTGGTACTCACTCACTCGTTGTCTGGTGGTCTGTTATTTGGTTTGTAAATGACCAAAAAAAAAAAAAAAAAACAGATAATGAGTTTTAGTTTCCATCAGAAACTTTAGCTGTCCCAGCTCTCCTTGTTTTTCTGCCTTTTATTTCCTGTGCTCCATTGTCACAATCATGACATTAACATCTGTTTTCTGTTGTACTTATCAAATCTCCAAAAGGACCAAAACGGGCTCCGGTGTCTCATCTACAAGATCTGTTAACAGCAGGATGTGCTAAAGCCCGAGAATGCCCCCTGTGGATGTTTGGAGGGAACTCTGTACTCACACAGAACGACCTTGTGTTCTTTGTTTCAGGTTATTTATACGAGTCCCCCAGTTCTCTTTTTGCTTTTGCTTCGATTCACAGGATTTAGCCATAAGCTCCTGGTTATTTTGGCAGTGACACGCAAAATGCAGAGGGAAGCCAAAGCAAGGACCTTGTACAAAAAGAGCTATAAATATGTTATTGTATCAGTGGGGGAAACGTGTTAACTGTGGGCAAATTGAACAGAAAGCACTGTTTTAAAGGCAGAGCTGTGCCCCGTGTGAAAACAAAACCTTCGTGTTAACACTAGCCAGATTAGTTTAGGAATGTCGTTTTCTCAGAGGAAATTAGAGCATTTGTATTGTAATAAGCAGTATTAGCTGTACAGTACCTCACAGTGAGTCATGCACCTGTGAACAAGTCACACACCATACAATGATGCTTGAATGAGGTATTTGATTTTGATTTCCTCTACATTTGTAATCATATCAAACCAGTGTAATGTAAGGAGGCAGAAAGTAATCCTAGAACATAGATGAAATTATTTTCTATTTTGGTTAATCCCTATGAATTGGTGCAGTCAGCAAGTGTGGGTTAGTTTTCCAAGGAATTTGTATGAAAGCTAAATGAATGATGAATGTTTACGATGGCATGCTTACTTTACAGGTCAGTGTGCTGCAGCGAAGACAGAGACCGATGCACATTTATGTTATTGCAAAGCTCAAATATAAGATCAGTTCAAGATTTGATGAAGAGCTACTACTAGTAATAGTTAGCTGTAGCCGGTCCAAGTCATCCAGCTGGCTGTTGGTACAGAGCCACAGACTGCACCCTCCACTGCACCACAGGCTGGTGTTAGTTTTCCAGATAGCTGAGCGGAGATAAAAACTAAGGGTACATAATGGGATTTGAAACCACTCTGTTCCCAGCGTTTAACATAAGGGAGCCTCATTCTTTCTCCTCTGAAACTCTGACACACTCTCACTGCCGTGCCCTCTTGATCCTCACTTTCACCCCTGGGATTTTAAACATGCAGACACACACATGCCGGAGCACACAGATACATGAATGACCCCCTCTGACTCTAGTGAGAGTTGTGGTCGCCCAAATTAGCAGACCGGTCATTGCCGTGAGGCAGCTAAGGGTTCTGGCCTCATGAAAAGAGGCAGGACAACATAATTAGAAAAGCTGTTTTGCTCTTGCATTCACACATTCTTGTTTCTGTCATGCCTGACTGTGGGTCTGTTCACGGAGCAGCAGCTCTATCTGCTGCAGTGTTGTACAGATGAGCTGGCTAGTGCGGGTCAAGTCTTGGGTTTGTCTTTCACACACGTACAGATCGAGCTGTCCAGTTTCAGTGTCTTGTTTGTGCGCCAGCCAGCAATCCTGCAATCACATGCTCATTTCTCTGTGTGTCGGGCTGTCTGTGGAGGAAGGAAATGGAAGCGGATGTGATATCAGTCAATATAAAGAAATCCACAGTGACTGATGAAGTTTGACACTAGATTATGATGATAAACAGCCCTGTCGGCCCCCACTGACAAGACGCATGAGTTGTGGCAGCAGCAGGCTCACTGGATATGATGTCATGCCTAAATGGGGACGTCATTCCTTACCATGTTTGAACTCCAGACTTCATGAAACATGCTGAAGTTGAGCTCTAATGGCCTTTGGTGTGTGACACAGGAGTAAAGAGTAAAACACCGGGGTGTATGTCAAGAGATGCCAAACTCGCCTTCCGTGGGAGAATGTTGTGATTGGGCACAGTGGGAAGTGTTCAATCCAAATATCATAGATGTAGCAAGAGAAGAGTTGATCTATAGCTACAAAATTAGGACAAAAAGTGCTGAATCATGCTTGAGCTTTTGCTGAATTATGGCCTCCAGATGTCCTAGTAGAGTAACACCGCACTATTCAATATTTAGTTGTCTTTATGTTATGACAGGAGGTTCACAGCTTGTATTCTGATCGAGAGTAAGCAGAATATCTTCTTGCACTACCCTGACAGAAAAGATAGGAGAGAAATATGAGCAGGAATACGACAGCGGTGTCATAGCACATGAATTATTACCCGGCAAACCTCGGACACCCTACATCTTGCTTAGAACCAACTCTTGTTGGCATTTAATTTGCAGATTATCCATACACCGACAACAAGCTAGCTGTTTATTGACTTTGCTGAAAAGACTCTAAACTACACATAACACCTACTGTACCTCATTGAAATGTCGCACTTGACATATTAATGAAGCATGAGAAAGATTGAATTCTTTCCTCTGAGACGGGGGCTTGCAGCTGTAAACCGTGGCAACACATAAGTTTGTCATAGGCAGATAGCTTTACACGCATCTCATTTCATCCACACTTGGGCCGAGGGGGTTGTTGTGCTGGCAGCCTTCCTAGACGAAGGGGTGGGGGGGAGACAGGATACAGTAAACGGAGTAAAAATAACCCCACCCTGTGCGCCATGGCTTTTTGCAGATCTAGCCGGAGCACTACCAAGTGAAAGCCTTTCATGAGGAGAGGGTGTGGGAGCCAGCCCCAGGAAGGGACGTGTTCTGCTTTTATTTTTGCAGAGACCCCACCCATGCTTTGCTGTCCATAGAGCGTTAATGGAGCACTGATAAGTGCGATGTGGGTGATTTGGATGTCTTTTTATGCTTTCCTGCAAGATACATGAGTGAAACATTTCTCTACCTGTTAGCTTTCTTTATGTGTGAATTAATGGTTGCACCATTACATAGACTTTATGCACGTTGCACAACTGCAGTGTTCAGTTACAAACCACACTGTAACAGAGTCAAGTCTTGGACTCTTATGTCTGTCTTTAGAACAATGCTGCTGTGTATTTTTTTCCACAGGAAACAAGGATTGTATTAGGATTGTTATTTTTCTTTCCTCTAAGTTTGCCAATATGCGTACCGGTTACACATTCCTTGTTGCTGTTAACCCGTCTGGCTGCTGCTGTCTCCACGAGTACAATCGGGAGTTGTTAGCTGCTCCTTTCAGTGCAGCATGGAGAAGCCTTTACCAAGAGGGTGTTAAATACTTCCTTTTACATCAGCAATTTCTGAGCGGTCACCCAAACCAACCAGTAGAAGTCATTAGTGCAATGGCCAGGATATGATCCCTCACTGGCTTCCCACTTGTGAACATTGCCAATCAGTGTTTCCTTTCAAGTTGCAGCCACCATTGCCAAAAACTGCAGCAGCTTCTCCTGCAATTGAAGCAAGCTTTTCCCCCTTCTGCTACTTGAATGCCCTGCAGCAGGTGGCATTTGCCTCGGATGTGTGCACTTGATGACTCCATGGTTGGACCGAGCCAAGCCTGCTGATGTCTGGGCTACTGTGGTTCTTGGAAATGGTGGACCTTCTAAGTTTAGGAGGAATGAAAGGGGAGAAGCAGTACAGTACCAACATTCATATAACCAGATGAGCCAGACACCATTACTAAACTTCAGTTAGCATGTAACTTTAAATGCCAAGTATTCACACTTGTTGAATTATGACAGAGTAATATAAATCAAAGGACAGTCACAGAGCTACTTCCAAAATGCAAGAGTTGTGGAAATTATTTCCTCAATGCTACTTTGACTCCTTTCAAGACAACAAACTGGGGTTTAAAACCCATTCATACTATGGGCGATATGGATCAAATCTTCAATAGATGCAATAAATAAAATAACATCTGTTTTAGTCTAACGCAGGGAATTAAATACCTGACAGATCACTGTTCATTTTCCATTTTAATCATGTTACAAAAATGAGCCAAATTCATGCTCATTATTTTATCTTCTTGCCTTGGCCACCAAACCCTGTGTAAATAGGATACAACTAGCTTCAGACAGCAGCTTGGATTTCCTCAAGGAAAAGTGTCAACAGGAAGTCAGTGAGTGAGTGGTTTAGTAACCAAAAACAAACCTCTTACAAGCCACTGAGGGGCTGGTGCATTGATACTTGCCTAATTAATCAATCATGTAGCGTGTCAGTTAAATAATGCACATTTCCAAACCATCACAGTTTCTACCGTCTGTCGAGAAGTCAGCTGTTGGCTATTGCCATCTCTTTTTCTCTCTCCGGCCTAATGCAGCACATGCTCCAGGTCATTCTGCACCTTGCAGAGTTTGCTGCAGCACCTGCAACTCTTGGTGCTTATGCTTGGTTTTCTCCAGCTGGTGTGGCAGGTCTGCATTTTTACCGGTTCTCTTCTTCAACTGTTCCTCTAAATGTGTGTAAAGTTTAGGCTACAGACTGGCTGCTTGCTACCCACAGTTCTTTAGTTTCTCCATAAAAACAGCAGTCTCGGTTTTTGAAGACAACCCAGCACCTCATCCAGCTGTTTCTCTGCCTTCAGCAGGTTGAGTTTGCTATTGAGCACTGTGGCTCTCTTTTCCTTCCCTTTACCACCCAACCTAATACAGTTGGGTGGGTACAGTATTTTTGCAATGTCTCCTTTGGTGGACTTCACCGGTCTGGTACTATGTAGTCATCCTTTCCTGCCCCCGTATGACCGCGAGTTTCTGAGGAAGATGGTGTGACGCGTAATGTTTTCTTGGATTGTTTAATGTCTGTGCTGGCTGTACTCGTCTTAGTAATGTGAAGCACACTGAGATGGTTCTGGTCACAAACTTTGCAAGTGAAATGTCTTTTGCAATCCTTGCTCCTGTGTCCACTACACAGGCAGCTCAAACTAAATCCCTTTAACCCACCGAAAGATTCTGTCCTTGTTGCTTCTTTCCTATCAGCTGCAAACACTTTTCCAGAGAAGTGTCCAGACTTCTACATGGAATCATATGAGATATTAACTTTTGGATTCACTAGTAGAGTCAACCATTGTGACAGTAGTGGTAAAGCTGTTATCTCTGACCGAACTTGGGCTGAGACTTGTTGCGCATGTTACCACTCTAATCCACCTTAACCACAAGTCCTGGATGTCCCAGAATAGTGCGTCATAAATGATCTGACCTTGATGTTTTTATTATTAAACCTTTATTTAACTGGGAAAGGTCCCACCGTTTGATGAAAACGACCAGATCTTTGAACCAAGCTCTGTGATTGTATCTCTCCGATACCTGATGTGCTGTTTTTCCCCTGAGTCAGTTTTGTCATGATAATTCAGCTCATCCAATTATCCCAATAGTGAAGCAAGGTTTTGACCTAATGTGACTTGACTTAAACAAATACAATAAGCCACTGAGAGCCTGTTGGACCAGTATTTGTGGAACTGACTCCAATGTAGCGTGTCATTTATATTTTGCAAATTTAAAAGTATTCATTTGCATGCCATCTTGTGCTTTATCCACATTATTAACAGCAGTCTACACACGCTTTCATTAAAAACGCATGGTCAAACAAACAGACAAATTGCTCACACACAAACTATGTGCTTCTCGGGGTAACAACACACCTGCTCTGTAGTTCCTGGTTTGTCCATTTGTCCTTTCCCCACACTTCACATACCACCCACCCAAAAATTACACCAACGAGTGTGTACTATTTTATACACACACATACCAATGAACCAAATACATAAATGGCTCCAACAGAGTCTCTATGCCTTTTTTAGAAGTGTTAAATGGCCCTAATGTTATTATCACGTCTGCATGGTTGGTCAGTGTTCTGAAGGAGCACAGTCCTGCACTGCTCCGCCTTTGTTACCCAGTTCTCCCTGTGGTCTAGATACAGGCAAGCAATGGCCTAGTTAACTTCAAAAATAATCCACTAAACCAGGCCAATGCTTCCTGATTCACATTCCCTTTGTTCATTTGGGTAATTGAAACAGACCCAAGCTCCTGATAAGAAGTCCCCCACCAGAATCATTCCTCAGACTTTAATCTTAAAATGCCTCATTCCAAAACATTAGCCACTGAGGAAAGGGCGTGCAGTGATCTGGCGTCACACCGATAAACGAACAGACATAAAAAAATATATATATGTCTAGCCCTAAATGAGTTGAATCTAAACCGGGTGCTTCTCTTCTCTCTAGGTTTTGTTAATGTTAATTTATCGTTGACAGGTATGCTGCAGAACGGGAAGAAGTTCGACTCCTCTCGAGACAGGAACAAGCCCTTTAAGTTTAAGATTGGACGGGGTGAGGTCATTAAGGGCTGGGAGGAAGGAGTAGCACAGGTAAGAGGGGAACGTTTAGGCTGCGTTGACTCTTTACATTCAACCCTTTTGACTGCAGCTACAAGTTCATTTATTTATTTGTATTTATGATGTTTAGAAGGGATCACACCTAGCAGTCAGTCACTGCTCTTATTCTTGTCTTATTTAGTTCTGTAATAATAGTGCAAAAAGAGTTGATTGTTTTAATTAATATTTGACAATGCTGGAGTGCTGGAAGGAAACTCCAATCTCTAAAACTGGGTCCTGGTAGTCTGCACTCACTGTCATGACTTACTGGAACAGAGCAAAGTAATAGCCGTGCTTTTCCTACTATGAGTCAAAATGTGTTGAACTGCTGTTGGTGTGTAGTGCTGCATAAGACGAGAGCATCAGCAGTATACTCAAGTTGTGTCTTTTTCTTTTTCTCCCGTCCTTCAGATGAGCCTGGGCCAGAGGGCAAAAATCACCTGCACACCAGACATGGCTTACGGAACTACAGGCCACCCCGGGGTCATCCCCCCCAATGCCACACTTATATTCGATGTGGAGCTGCTCAAGCTGGAGTGATGCCTGCAGACTAAATGCGAAGCATGAAGGTTAACGAGGGCTGCGTTCGCCACAACCTGTTTCCACAGGGAGACCATACCCGGCTGCTGCCTCCCACCATCAACTGGCTCTTCTTTGATTTCTACAGTATTCTTTAGTTCAATATTTAAATGTATCTACTGCTGCTTTGTTGCCATCTTGTCATAACAGATATTGCAAGAAAATGTTCACATCATTCAATACTTTTTTCACACACACACACACACACACACACACACACACACACACACACACAGGGGTTTGGTTTCTTTGTTAGTCAGAGATGCTATTTCTTTTAATTTCATTTAAAGTTGTATTTTGTTTAACACGAGGAAATCGTCATCTTAATGAAAAGCCGTACTACATTGCAATCAAAACATATACTGCCTTACAGTTTCAACAACAGAGGAAGGGTACATCCATTTGAAAGTACATAAACTTCTGCTCTGTATCATAACTGGGCATTATATACCACTGTCTGCATTGCCACTTTGATAAAGGTTTGTCCTGCTGAATGCTCTGAATGATGTTGCAATGTTTTATATGCCTCATGAACATGTACTGCAAGTGTACCCATCCAATCTAACCCAATCCAATACTGTGCAAACTCTCTAAGACCATTGCATTATGACAGTTTATCGACCAAGTCTTGATAAAAAATGGCATGTACTGTGTTGAGAAAATATGTGTGTCCTGTGTGATTTATGAGTGATTATAGAATAAATAAATAAGTTTTAGGTATGGCCCGACAGCTACTAAGTCTTCTGCAGCAACATCGCCCCCTAAAGTCACATTTAACGTGACGTTTCAAGTATACACAGACTAATAGTATGCACCTTACAAGGTAAATTGAATAAGTAAGCATATTATGCGTTATTAAAATAAACGCATTAAGATGATAACTTGCTCTAATGCGCTAACACGAGCTGGCGTTGCTGATCTCTCGAAGCTCAACAATCTTGATTTTAATATTTACGTCCGGTGTCGTAGCTCAAAGTCGTCCGCTGACGGCGGCATCTGATTGGCTGTCTGATCATAGACTATACATAACGCCGCATTGAGCGGTCGTGTCGATCGTCGACGTCGCCGCCATATTGATGTGGCAGATCTGCCCGAAACTAATACAAGGAAATGGACTGAACGTTCATAAAGCGCCTTTCTACAAAGTGCTTTAAGTTAATGTCTCTTATACACCCATTCACACACACACTAATATATCTGGGAAACAACAGCACCAAAACAACGTATGTAACTTTTAAAGTGATGATTATAAATGTTTACTCCTTATGTAAGCACCAAACCAACGTAGTATGTATTTTTCTAATGCTGAGTGTTTACAGCTACTAATGTGTGTAACACCGTTACTGTGATGATAAATATTGAAATTTTATATTTAACATTTATCTGTGTCTATAATAACCAGATCCTGAAGTAGATGTGAATGAGGGTTTCTGAATAAAGGCACTAATGTACATTACACGTGAACAATATACATACATATAGTATACACACACACACACACACCACTACATATTATATATATATACACACACACTACATGTGTTACTCTATGTATGTAATATGTACATGTGTAATTTACAGTTAGTGCTCTTTATTCAGAACCCTGATGTGCTAGCAAATAACATTAAGACATGTTAGCATTAGCATGTTAACGGTGACGCTATAGCAATTATCATTAGCCTGTTAATATTAGCATGTTACCATTAATATGTTAACACTGATGCGCTAGCAATTAACATTAGCTGTTAGCATTAGCATGTTACCATTAACATGTTAGCGCTGATGCGGTGACGCGCTAGCAATTATCTGTATTTAATTCTTAATGGCTATGCTAATTGCATTAACATGTTAGCCTTTTAGAAATTAGCGTGTATTTATTCCTAGTGGTTAATGTTAATTAGCACTAATTTTAGCATTGCTATGCTAGCTGCTCGCTATCTCTGTGTGTCATTTTAGACAGATAAGTTCCAATTAGTACCAAAACTGCCAAGTGACCGCCGCTGATGCACTAGCAATTAACAGTTGCATGTACCATAGCATGTTACCATTAGCATGTTAGCGCTGATGCGGTGACGCGCTAGCAATTAACATTAGCATGTTACATTGCATGTTAATTCTTAGTGGCTATGATATTAGCATGTTAGCATTAGCTGTTAGCAATTAGCATTTATTAATTCCTAGTGGCTAATGTATTAGCATTCAATTTAGCATTGGTCGCTAATGTTAGCAAATAGCATTCCTTTACAGCTGCTCTGCTATCTCTGTGTGTCATTTAGACAGACAAGTTCCAATTAAGTGCCAAAACTGCTAAGATGGCCGCCGCTCGGCTTCTCCCCCTTCCCTTCAGGCAGCTTGAGTGCCAAGCAACCAGGACCTAATCAGCTCTTTCGGCACATCAATAATAAAATTGTAAAACGTGATGTCTCCGTTCATTTTGTGTGATTTTTTTTAAAGGTGTGCTTCGATGTTCTCGCAACTCCTGAAACAAGTTGAGTCACGCTTGAAACAGGTTAGTGTCTCACCCTGCCAGCACGCCCCAAGTACAGTTGTGTTCATTAAAAATTATCAGCTATATGTTCATGCAGCATTTTAATTTAACGCGTAGACCAATGTGTAAGTTTCAGTGGGGCTGATATCTCAGGAATAGTGCCAGTGCTGTGTGATCGTATCTGGTGGAGGAGAAGCTCGGGGTCACTGAGATGATGTTTGATAACAGAGAGAGGCAGCTGAACATTTTAAGTACAAGCTGTGGCAAAGTCTTAGCAGATTCTATCTATGGCAGCAAAGCTTCTTAGCCTACATATATTGACTAATTCACTGGATAAAAAATTGAACATTGCTGTGTGAGAGGTCGGTCCAGGCTGAATGCTAAATAGAAAATAAAAATAAAAAGGATCCTGAGCTGAAAGAAGAAATCTATTATAGGAAGGAGTTAAAAGGTCATGACAACATGAAAAAGTGTGAAATGTTATTGAATAAAATATCTGAAAATATTCCCCTGTGCCTGAATTCAAAATGGATACACTTTTCAAATATATATAAATATATTCAAATATTTTAAGATTTCCTACGTTCCTTGAGGTTGCATTAAAAAAAAGTGTTCTACCGGTTCATTCTGATATTTTAGTTTTTGTCACCGACTTTTACAATCCTGCTCTGAGATCTGTTCCTGTGTTGATCTGGCTGTAGAGCACAGTCCGCTGCTTCAGTCAGCTGTCTCCATAACTCCATAATCTGTGTCTGACCCTCCAAAACTTTAGGCTTCATTGCCCCAGACCATCTAATACTTCAGAGTTGTAGTGATTTGTGACGTGGTTTCTCCAGTTTATTTGTTCAATTTAAAGTGAGGGAATATGATTTTGTGGATGTTCAAGTCTAAATAAAAAAAAATCTGATGAGCCATTTCATCATGTCACCCAGTCAATGAGAGGTGCAAACTGAGCTCATGATGAACTGAACATTTCAAATGTTGATATATGGCCCACAAGCCTTACTCTAATCTTAAGTAGTCCACGTCAGTGATTCATAGCCAAGATGAGTTTTTCTCTATTTTAGCAACAACTTTATTACTGCTGGTCGGCTGTCAAACCTGCAGCTCGAAGGTGAATCAGACACTTCCTTACTTCGCGAGTGTTAAGCTGTTGTTTCAAAGAACCTGTCTTCTGCTTCTGTGGGTTTTCAGCCTGCCAGACCTTTTCCTGTCAGTTTCTTCCACTTTCTGTCTTTTTGTTGGTGTAGAGACGGGGCTTTGAGAACTCTGGACCTCACTCAAAAAAGGCGCCCCCTCCACTCTGACTTAGTTTACTTGCTTAGTTTTGCTAAATTTCTAAGTGTCTATGGTGATGCTATTTGATCCCATATCGACACTCCTAAGATGTTCATTAGTTCTGACTCTGGGAAAAGGTAAGTTCCCCAAAACTACAGTATCTCTGAACTCTAGTTTAGTCTCTGTGATCTACCTTTGACAACTAACGTCATATTTTTTTGCTTCCATTCACTGAGACTCCCCTCAAACAGTCCGTAGCCCCCTGGGGAGGTCCGCTAAAATAAAGACATACACTAATGGTCTGTCTGGCTTCCTTTGTTAACAGCCCTTTTCTTGCCGTTAGTATAGCACTATATTGTTCTTGCAGTGTAATATTGTCCAAATAATGCTTCAGAACTGTTTGTTACAACACTGCTTTTATACAAGATGGGTTTGTCAGTACTCACAACTTGTTTAGGAATAGTTTGCACACATTTCAAGGTTTAATTTACTTCCACTGCTGCAGAACTACAATTTGTTAACCCATTATTTGTTCCTTTATTACTTAATTTGACCTTATTTGACCCATTCAGTTCAAGTTTTCAAAACTTCCAACAGCTTTCTGTTTACCATGTACCATCAAGGTGTTTTAAAACTGTAGGTGAGTTGTGTACATGTTATTTGATTTCTCCAAACATACACTCTGGAATATGGACTGATGTCATAAATTTGTTCAGGGTTTTACAAAGTTATCCATATAATTTAGCTCTTTAGTGGATTGTTTGGAGATTTTATCCAAACAATTATTGTGACACATCCAGCGGATTTAGTATTTAAGAAGCTTTGTGTTAACTCAACATCACTGAGGGTAAAGTATCTCACAGAACAGTGGATCATGTACATAAATTAAAATGTTCTTTATTGAATTTAACTCCAAACCTTTGGTAAACAAGAACAGATACTGCATGGTAGGGACTATGTGTAGGATTTAGAGGCAAACTGTAATAGGTCCCCTCAATGTCACACACTGAAGTGTCAGTGTGTCTTTTTTGAGCGTCTATAGTTTCTGAGAGCTTCAACAAACAGGCTACCACAAAGGAGACGTAGTGACAGCTTCATCTGCACAGCCGAGTTCCTCTGGACTGTCATCTTCTTCTGGTTGGTGATGATCTGGTTTTGTTCCTGTAATCTGAATGAAGCAAAAATCTAAATTTGTGTGTGAATCGCTCTTAGTCTGGCCCCTCTCCTGAGACCAGTTTGCTTTGGGACACCCGACCAGGATGACTCCAACAACAACACAGCTCCCAGGGTCACAGGAACACGCCAAACCTCTCCCACCACGATAAGGTAGCGATTCTTGGAGAGGAAAGTTTATGTTTTCAATGTTACATTACATTACCATTTTACTACATTGCACATTACATTTTAATGTAAGTAAATGTAATGTAATGTAACATTGAAAACAATAAACCTTTCCTCCCAGAACGCTACCTTATCTGGTGGGGTGAGAGGTTTGCGTGTTCCTGTGACCACTGGGGCTTGTGTTGTTGTTGGCGTATCATTCTGGTCGGGTGTCCCAAAGCACATGGTCTTCAGGAGAGGCCGGACCTAAGAGGATCACACACCAAAAATTTAGGATTTTTGCTTTCATTCAGATACAGGAAAAAAACCCAGCCACTC
Organism: Larimichthys crocea; assembly: GCF_000972845.2. Classification (NCBI taxonomy): domain Eukaryota; kingdom Metazoa; phylum Chordata; class Actinopteri; family Sciaenidae; genus Larimichthys; species Larimichthys crocea. The sequence continues at coordinate 15,733,912 of NC_040021.1, forward strand.
ATCACCGACCGAAGAAGTGTCCAGTCCAGAGGACTCGGCTAGGCAGATGAAAGCTGTCACTAATCTTCCTTTGTGGTAGGCATGTTGTGATGAAGCTCTCAGAAACATAGCGCTCAAGAAAAAAGACACCACTGACACTTCAGTGTGTGACATTGAGGGGCACTCTATTACAGTTTGCCTCTAAATCCCTACACACTAGTCCCTTACCAGGCCGTATCTGTTTCTTGTTTCCCAATAGGTTTGGAGTTAAATTCAATAAATGAACATTTTAATTTTTAAACATGAGCACACTGTTCTGCTGAGCAACTTGTACCCGCTTCAGGTGATGTTGAGTTAACACAAAGCTTCTTAAATTACTAAAATCCGTGGATGTGTCACAATAATTGTTTTGGAGTAACCCAAAAATCTCCCTAGAGCTAAAATTCTATGGATAAACCTTTGTTAAAACCCCTGAACACAAATTTTATGACATCAGTCCATATTCCACGAGTTGTATGTTGGAGAAATCATAGTAATACATATGATACAGACACAACTCACTACGTTTTAAACACACCTTGATGGTACAATTGTGGTAAACCAGAAAGCTGTTGGAAGTTTGAAAAACTTGAAACGAATGAGGTCAAAATAAGTAAAATTAAGTATAAAGGAACAAATAATGGGTTAACAACTGTATTCTGCAGCTAGTGGAATAAATATAACTTGAAATGTGTTGAAACACTCTTCCTAAACAAGTTTGAGGTACTGACCAAACCCCATCTGATAAAAGCAGTGTTTTGTAACAAAAAGTTCTGACGCATATTTGGGACAAATTACACTGCAAGAAACCATATAGTGCTATATACAACGGCACGCAAAAGGTTTGTCTTTAACAAAGGAAGCCAGGACAGACCATAAAGTGTATGTCTTTATTTTAGCGGACCCCCCAGGGGGGGCTACAGGACTGTTTTGAGGGGATAGTCTTCAGTGAATGGAAGCAAAATATACGTTGAGTTTAGTTGTCAAAAGTAAGATCACAGAGGACCTAACTAGAGTTTGAGGATCCTGTGTTTTGGGGAATTTACCATTTTTCCCAGAGTCAGAAACTAATGCACATCTTAGGAGTGTCGTTATGGGATCAAATACGCATCCCACAGACAATCTAGGAACATTTAGCAAAACTACGCAGTTAAACTTAGTCAGACTGGAGGGGCGTTCCTTTTTGCTGAGTGAGGTCAGAGTTCAAAGCCCTCGTCTCTTACACCCAAACAAAAGACAGAAAAGTGGAAAGAAAGAAACTGTAACAGGAAACGGTTCTGGCGGCTGAAAACCACTACCAGAAGCAGAAGACAGGTTTCTTTGAACAAAATAGTTAACACTCGCCGACAAGTAAGGAAGTGTCTGATTACCTTCGAGCTTGCAGGTTTGAACAGCCGACCAGCAGTAATAAAAGTGTTGCTAAAATAGAGAAAAAATTATTTGGCTATGAACTCACTGACGATGGACTACTAAGATTAGAGTAAGGCTTGTGTGCGATATATCAACATTTGAAATGTTCGTTCCAGATCATTGCACTTGACTCATTTGACTAGAGTTAACATGTGCATGAAATGGTTCATCAGTTTTTTTAATTAGATTGACACATCCACAAAATTCCATATTCCCCCACTTTAAATTGAAACAAATAAACGAGAACAGAATGAAAGAAGAAACCTCGTCCAAATCACTACAACCTCTAGAAGTATTACGGATGGTTCTGGGGGCAATGAAGCCTAAAGTTTTGGAGGGTCAGCACAGATATGGACGTTATGAGACAGCTGACTGAAGCAGCGGACGTGTCTCTACAGCCAGATTCAAACACAGAACAGATCTCAGGCAGGATTGTTAAAAGTAACGTCGGTGACCAAAACTAAAATATCAGACTGTGAAACCGTGTATGAACTACTTTTTTTTTAATGCAAACCTCAAGGAACGTCAGGAAATCAAAATATTTGAATTATAATTTATATATATTTGAAACGTGATCCATTTTGAATCAGGCTACAGGGGAATATTTTCAGATATTTTAAAAATTCTCATAAACATTTCACACTTTTTTATGTTGTCATGACCTTTAACTCCTTCCTATTAATACTGATTTCTTCTTTCAGCTCAGGAGGTTCCTTTTTATTTTTATTTTTTCTATTTAGCCTTCAGCTGGACCGACCTCTCACACAGCAATTTCAATTTTTATCCAGTGAATTAGGTCAATATATGTAGGCTAAGAAGCTTTGCTGCCATATGATAGAAATCTGCTAAGACTTTGCCACAGCTTGTACTTAAAGTGTTCACTGCCTCTCTCTGTTATCAAACATCTCTTCAGTGACCCCGAGCTTCTCCTCCCCACCAGATACGATCACACAGCACTGGCACTATTCCTGAGATAGCACTGAATAGACATAACACTGCCAACTACCTATCATTTCCGAGCAATTGGTCTAGCGTTAAATTTAAATGCTTCATGAACATATAGCTGATAATTATTAATGAACACAACTGTTACTTGGGGCGTGCTGGCAGGGTGAGGACACAACCTGTTTCAAGCGTGATCAACTTGTTCAGGAGTTTGCGAGAACATCGGAAGCCCACACCTTTAAAAAAAAATCACACAAACTGAACGGAGACATATCACAGCCATTGTTTCACAATTTTATATTGAAGTGCCTGAACGAAAGAGCTGATTAGGTCCTGTTGCTTGGCAACCTCAAGCTGCCGAAGGAGGAGAGGGGGGAGAAGCCGAGCGGCGGCCATCTTAGCAGTTTTGCACTTAATTGGAACTTGTCTGTCTAAAATGACACACAGAGAACAGCAGAGCAGAGTAGATAACGAGATGTATTTGCTAACATTACGCGCCATGCTAAATGATGCTACTTAACATTAGCCCCTAGGAATTAAAAAATGCTAATTGCTAACATGTAATGCTAACATGCTAATTCATTAGCCATAAGAATTAAATCATGCTTAATGCTAAAAATGGCAATAATGTGTGGCACATGCTAATGTAACATGCTATGGTTAATTTGCTAGTGCATCAGCGGCGGTACATCTGCAGTTTTGGTCTTAATTGGAACTTATCTGTCTAAAATGACACACAGAGATAGCAGGCAGCTAGGCATTGCAAGCTAAAAACAGTGCTATTAAATAACCACTAGGAATTAAATACACTGCTATTCTCTAGCTAAAAGGCTAACATGTCCTAATTGTAATTACTTAGCCACTTAGAATTAAATACCTGCTAATTGCTAGGTCCGTGTAACTTAATGGGTAACTGCTAATACATCTACATGTTAATTGTAGCGCATTCAGGACCATTATGGTAATGTAATATTTTTAACATGGCTAAGTATGTTCGCGTTGTGGCCGTGTATATATTATATAAGTCATGCTGTAATGTAAACATCTTAATGTTATTTACTCAGGTCTCCCCCCTATAACTAAGTGATTAACATGTAATTAGACACTTTTGGTTGTTAGAATATTATTGGTGTACAATGCTCATTTCAGTCACACTCGTAGTCCTTTTCGACCTCAGTCATTACATTCCGATGGTTATTATAGGACACAGAATTAAATGTTAAATAAAATATTTCAAGTATTCTCACACAAGTAACATGTGTTACACACGTAGTAGCTGTAAAACACTCAGCATTAGAAAAATACATACGTTAGTGTTTGGTGCTTACATAAGGAGTAAACATTGTATAATCAATCACTTTAAAGTTACATACGTTGTTTTTTGGTGCCTGTGTGTTTCCCAGAATATTAGGTGTGTGTGTGAATGGGTTTTGTAGAAGAGACATTAACTTAAAGCACTGTGTAGAAAAAGGGCTGCGCTTTATGCGTTATCAGTCCATGTTCCGTGTATTAGTTTACGGGCAGATCCTGCACATGCCATATGGCGGCGACGTCGACGTAGCGACTCAGACACCGCTAATGCGGCGGTCTTTGTATTATGTCTATGATAGCAGCCAATCAGATTGCCGCCGTCAGGCGGCCGACCTTTGACTCCGACACCGGACCCGTAATATAGTAAACAAGATTGTTGAGCTTCGTAGAGCCAGCAACGCCAGCTCGTGT